>NW_012101477.1:1042394-1044033 GCF_000951045.1 Mandrillus leucophaeus
CCTTCCCCTTCCCCTTCCCCCTTCTCCTGGAAGAATATCTATTGATTTAGAGTCTTTTTGTTCACTGAGTCTTTACGGCAGTGTCTATGGACCTATGAAGTTTTCTGAAATCTATGAAAATAGCTGGGATATAAAAAAGTAAAGAAAACTGCAAAGTATAAAAATTAATTTTAATTAAATGTACATAAAACTCAGCATTTTGTCAACGAATTCAATTCAGCTCTTTAGTTACATAGGAGTTTCATTCAGTATAAGATATGAACATATTTTAACATGGTTTAATGATGATATGGCAAAGTAACCTCCAAAGGCAAGAGGAATTTGGGACACTAAGGGCCTTAAAATTAACTGTGCAATGGATTTACACTTGATGTGAGAAACTCGCTTGCAGTAACAATAAGAAAGTGGGAGAGGGCAGAGGAAGAGAGGAAGAGTAGAAGACTCTATAGTTACAAGGACCTCATTTATGTTTTATGAAAAGAAATCATTGTAATGACATGCAGTTAAAGATATACATTTGTGGTAGGCAGAAAAATGACCCCTTAAAAATGTCCATGCCTTAATCCTGTGAACCTGTTACTTGACTTTGCAAAAGTACTTTGCAGAGTGATTTAAGATTATGGACCTTGAGATGGGGAGATTATCCTGGATTATCCAGGTGGGCCCAATTTAATCACATAAATCCTTGAAACTGGAGAAACTTTCCAACTGTGGTCAGAGGTATATGTGAATAGGGAAGAAGGGTCAGAGATGCAACCTTGCTGGCTTTGAAGATGGAGGAAGGGGTCAGGAGGCAAGGAATGTGGTGGCCTCTCAAATCTGGAATAGGCAAGAAAATGGATCTCCCCTAGAGCCCCTAAAATAGAAGGCAGCCTGCTGACACCTTGAGGAGCCCCTTGAGACCTGTGTTGGACTTCTAACCCAGAGAACTATAAGTAATAAATATGCACTGTTTTTTGGCAAAAGTATAAATATAAATTTTAATTTTAAACCTGATAAAGCTTTGAAATTAGATGATTTTTAAAAATTAAATTAAATTTAATTTTAAGTTCCGGGGTACATGTGCAGGATGTGCAGTTTTGTTATGTAGGAAAACATGTGCCATGGTGGTTTGCTGCACCTGTCAACCCATCACCTAAGTGTTAAGCCCCGCATGCATTAGTTATTTTTCCTGATGCTATCCCTTCCCATGCTCCCTCTGGCCCCTGACAGGCCCCAGTGTGTGCTGCTCCCCTCCCTGTGTCTATGTGTTCTCACTGTTCAGCTCCCACTTACAAGTGAGAACATGCAGTGTTTCGTTTTATGTTCCTGCATTAGTTTGCAGAGGATAATGACTTCCAGCTCCATCCATGTCCCTGCAAAGGACATGATCTCATTCCTGTATAGTGTTCCATAGTGCACATGTTCCACATGTTTCTTTATCCAGTATATCATTGTTGGGCATTGGGGTTGATGCCATGTCTTTACTATTGTGAAAAGTGCTGCAATAAACATACATGTGCATATATCTTTATAATAGAACTATTTATATTCCTTTGGGTATATACCCAGTAATGGGATTGCTGGGTCAAATGGCATTTCTGGTTTTAGGTCTTTAGAAAATCACCACACTGTCTTCCACAGTGGTTGAACTAATTTA
>NW_012101477.1:1044298-1078159 GCF_000951045.1 Mandrillus leucophaeus
ATGATAGTTTTTTTTTTTTTTTTACAGTGCTGAAGTTTTTAAAATTTAATTAGATCCCGTTTGTCAATTTTTGCTTTTGTTGCAATTGCTTTTGCCATTTTTGTCATGAAATCTTTGTCCATGCCTATGTCCTGAATAGTATTGCCTAGATTTTCTTCTAGGGCTTTTATAGTTTGGGTTTTACATTTAAGTCTTTAATCCATCTTGAATTAATTTTTATGCAAGGTGTAAGGAAGGGGTCCAGTTTCAGCTTTCTGCATATGGCTAGCCAGTTCTCCCAGCACCATTTGTTAAACAGGGAATCCTTTCCCCATTGCTTGTTTTTGTCAGGTTTGTCAAAGATCAGATGGTTGAAGATGTGCGATCTTATTTCTGAATTCTCTTTTTGGTTCCATGGGTGTACGTGTCTGTTTTTGTACCAGTACCATGCTGTTTTGGTTACTGTAGGCTTGTAGTACAGTTTGAAGTCAGGTAGTGTGATGTCTCCAGCTTTGTTCCTTTTGCATAGGATTTTCTTGGCTATACAGGCTCCTTTTTGGTTCCATATGAATTTTAAAATAGTTTTTTTTTCTAATTCTGTGAAGAATGTCAATGGTAGTTTAGTGGAAATAGCATTCAATCTGTAAATTGGTTTGGACAGTATGGCCATATTCACAATATTGATTCTTCCTATCAATAAGCATGGAAAGTTTTTCTATTTGTTTCTGGCCCCTTTGATTTCCTTGAGCAGTGTTTTGTAGTTTTCCTTGAAGAGGTCTTTCATGTCCTTTGTTAGCCATATTTGTAGGTATATTATTCTGTTTGGAGCAATTGGAACAGGAGTTCATTCATAATTTGGCTCTCTGCTTTTCTGTTTTGGCATGTAGGAATGCTTGTGACTTTTGCACATTGATTTTGTACTCTGAGACTTTGCTGAAGCTGCTTATCAGCTTAAGAAGCTTTTGGGCTGAGATGATGGGGTTTTCTAGATACAGGATCATGTCATCTGCAAACAATGACAATTTGACTTCATCTCTTCCTATTTGAGTAACTTTATTTCTTTCTCTTGCCTGTTTGCCCTGGTCAGAACTTCCATTGCTATGTTGAATAAGAGTAGTGGGAGAGGCCATCCTTGTCTTGTGCCAGTTTTCAAGGAGAATGTTTCCAGCTTTTGCCCATTCAGTATTGTATTGATTGTGAGTTTGTTATACCTTATTATTTTGAGGTATGTTCCTTCAATATCTAGTTTATCAAGAGTTTTTAACATGAAGGGATGTTTAATTTTATCTAAGGCTTTTTCTGCATCTATTGAGATAATCATGTGATTTTTGTCTTTAGTTCTGTTTATGTGATGAATTATGTGATTTTGTCTGTAGTTCTGTTTATTGATTTGTGTGTGTTGAATCAGCCTTGCATCCCAAGAATGAAACTGAGCTGATTGTGGTAGATAAGCTTTTTGATGTGCTTCTGAATTAGGTTTGCCAGTATTTTATTGAGGATTTTTGCACTGATATTTATCAGGGATACTGGCCTGAAGTTTTCTTTTTCTGTTATATCTCTGCCAGGTTTTGATATCAGAATAATGCTGGCCTCATAAAATGTGTTAGGGAGAAGTCCCTCCTTTTCAATTGTTCGGAAAAGTTTCAGAAGAAATGGTACCAGTTCCTCTTTGTACCTCTGGGAGAATTCAGCTGTAAATCCATGTGGTTCTTGGCTTGTTTTGTTTGGTAGGCTATTTATTACTGCCTCTATTTCAGAACTTGTTATTGGTTATTTGAGGATTCAGCTTCTTCCTAGTTCAGTCTTGAGAGGGTGTATGTGTCCGGGAATTTATCCATTTCTTCTAGATTTGCACAGAAGTGTTTCTATTCTATGGGTCAAATGGCATTTCAATTCTCCATTCTCTAATGTTTGCATTTCTGTGGGGTCAGTGGTGGTATCCCCTTTATTTTTTTTTATGATTTTTCGTTGTGTCTATTTGATTCTTCTATCTTTTCTTCTTTTAGTCTAGCTAACGGTTTTATTCATCGATTTTTTTCGAAGGTTTTTTTGTGTGTCTCTATCTCCTTCAGTTCCAGTCTGATCTTGGTTATTACTTGTCTTCTGCTAGCTTTGGGGTTTGTTTGCTCCAGTTCTTTTAGTTGTGATGTTAGGATGTCGATTTGAGATCTTTCTAGCTTTTTGATGTGGGCACTTAGTGCTATAAATTTCCCTCTTAATACTGTTTTAGCTGCATCCCAGAGATTCTGGTATGTTGTTTGTTCTCATTTGGTTTCAAAAAACTTCTTGATGTCTGCCTTAATTTCATGATTTACCCAGGAGTCATTCAGAGGCAGGTCGTTCAATTTTCATGTAGTTGTGTGGTTTTGAGTGAGTTTCTTAATCTTGAGTTCTAATTTGATTGTGCTGTGGTCTGAGAGACTGTTTGTTAGATTTCAGTTCTTTTGCAATTGCTGAGGTGTATTTTACTTCCAATTATATGATCAATTTAGTGCCATGTGGCACTGAGAAGAATGGATATATTCTATTGTTTATGGGTGAAGAGTTCTGTAGATATATATCAGGTCCACCTGATCCAGAGCTGAGTTCAAGTCCTGAACATCTTTGTTAATTTTCTGTCTCGATAATCTATCTAATATTGGTAGTGGGGTGTTAAAGTCTCCTACTAGTATTGTGTGAGAGTCTAAGTCTCTTTGTAGGTCTCTAAGAACTTGGTTTTTGAAACTGGGTGCCCCTGTATTGGGTGCATATATATTTAAGACAGTTAGTTATGCTTGTTGAATTGAATCCTTTATCATTATGTAATGCCTTTCTTTGTCTTTTTTGGTCTTTGTTGACTTAAAGTCTGTTTTGTCAGAAAATAGGATGGCAATCCCTGCTTTTTTCTGCTTTCCATTTGGTTGGCAAATTTTCCTCCATCCCATTATTTTGAGCCTATCTGTGTCTTTGCACATGAGAAGGGTCTCTTAAATACAGCATACTGGCGGGTCTTGTCATTTTATCCAGTTTGCCATTCTACGTCTTTCAATTGCGGGCATTTAGCCCATTTACGTTTAAGGTTAATATTGTTATGTGTGAATTTGACCATGTCATCATGATGCTGGCTGGTTATTTTGCAGACTTGTTAATGTAGTAGCTTCATAGTGTCATTGGTCTGTGTACTTCAACATATTTTCATAGTGGCTGGTAGTTTTTCCTTTCCATATTTAGTGTTTCCTTCAGAAAGTCTTGCAAGGCAGGCCTGGTGGTGACAAATTCTGTCAGTATTTGCTTGTCTGAAAAGGATTTTATTTCTCCCTCACTTATGAAGCTTAGTTTGGCAGAATGTGAAATTCTGGGTTGGAAATTATTTTAAGAATGTTGAATATTGGCCCCCAATCTCTTCTGGCTTGTAGGGTTTCCACTGAGAGGTCTGCTGTTAGTCTGATGGGCTTCCCTTTGTAGGTGACCAGACCCTTTTCTCTGGCTGACTTTAACATTTTTTCCTTCATTCTGACCTTGGAGAATCTGATTATGTGTCTTGAGGTTGATCTTCTCATGGAGCATCTTACGGAGTTCTCTGGATTTCCTGATTTTGAATGTTGGCCTGTCTTGTTAGGGTGGGGAAGTTCTCCTGGATGATATCATGAAGTATGTTTTCTGACTCAGTTCTGTTCTCCCAGTCTCTTTCAGGTACCCCAATCAGTTGTAGCTTCAGTCTTCTTACACAGTCCCACAGTTCTTGGAGGTTTTGTTTATTCCTTTTCATTCTTTTTTCTCTAACCTTGTGTGCCTGTCTTATTTCAGCAAGATAGTCTTCAGGCTCTGAGATCCTTTCCTCCACTTGCTCTATTTGGCTATTGATACTTGTGATTGCATTGTGAAGTTCTCACGTTGTGTTTTCCAGCTCCACCAAGTCATTTATGTTCCTCTCTAAACTGGTTATTTTGGTTAGCAGCTCCAGTAATGTTTTCTTGTGGTTCTTAGATTCTTTGCCTTGGGTTAAAACATACTCCTTTAGCTCAACAAAGTTCACTATTACCCACCTTCTGAAGCCTGCTTCTGTCAATTCATCCATGTCAGCCTCAGCCCAGTTCTGTGCCCTTGCTGGAGAGGTGTTGCAATCATTTGAAGAAAAAAAGTGCTCTGGCTTTTTGAGTTTTCAGCCTTTTTGCACTGATTCTTTCTCTTCTTTGTGGGTTTATCTACCTTCAGTCTTTGGGACTGCTTATGTTTGGATGGGTTTTTGTGGGGTCTTTTTTGTTGATGTTGTTCTTGTTGTTGTTTTGTTTGTTTTTCTTTTAACAAATAGCCTCCTCTTCTGTAGGGCTGCTTCAGTTTACAGGGGAACCATTCCAGATCCAATTCTCCTTGGTCCCTCTTGCACCTGGAGGTATCACCAGTGGAGGCTGCAGAACAGCAAAGATGGCTGGCTGCTCCTTCCTCTGGGAGCTCCGTTCCAGAGGGGCATGGAGCTGATGCAGGCCAGAAAGCTCCTGTTTGAGGTGTCCAGCGACCCTTGTTGGGAAGTCTCACCCAGTCAGGAGACATGGAATCAGAGACCTGCTCAAATAAGCTGTCTGGCTGCCCCTTGGCTGAGCAGGTTTGGCTGAACTGGGAAGAATCCCCCTCATCTGGACTGCCAGCAGTCAGGAAAGGCTAACTTTTCCTTGCTCTATGTGGGTCATGTCAACCTCCTAATCAGTCCCAGTGAGAGAACCTGGATACCTCAGTTGATGGAGCGGGATTCACTTACCATTTTCATTCTTCTCAGTGAAAGCCACAGACTGGAGCTGCTTCTGTTGGACCATCTTGGTTTCTCCAATCAATATGCATTGTTTAAGCTCCTAAATTCATAGTAGTTTGTCATGCCAACAGTAGCCAATTAACATAACATGCATGGGTCCACATAACAGTTGGTGTTTATTAAATGCAAATAAATGTTGTGCACTGTGCTGTATACTTTGTGTGTGTGACCTTGCTTAGTTTTCATAACAACTTTACGTAATGGCATTATCTTCATCCCAATTTTAAAGATTGAGCCTTAGAGAGGTTCAGGAAATTGCCCAAGGTCACAGAACTTGTGAGTGACAGAAGTGGGATTTGAACCCAGATCTGTCAGTCTGTTCAGTTCTATGTAGAGTCACTTACATCTAGAGTAAAAGCTCTTCTTAATACTTTTTGTTTCTGACCCAGGCATGACTAGGATACAGTCTACTTTTGCAGAACCCATGAAAAAAAGATGTCTACAAGACACTGGAATGTGACAGCTCTTTAGGGCAACATACTTTAGTACTTGAAGAAGCTTCTTTTTTTTTTTCTCATAAATTGTCTATGGGACATATGCTTTAGAACTTGAAGATGCATCTCTTTTCACATAACCAATTACAGAACTAATTACAAACTGTTTTTATCTGTTCATTAAGGTAGATATAATTAAAACAACATTTTGTTAAACTAGTTTGAGTGTGTGCTTTAAAGTAATAATTACTACTTTTATTTCTTTGAGATTCTTTCTAATTTGTCTTGGCTCTATCTCAGGCTATCTCATGTTCTCTCTTGCTCTCTGCTCTACATCAGAAAGACTTTGGCCCTTGTGTCCTGCATTCCTGCCACTTTACCTAGCTAATTTCTACTCACCCTTCAGTTGTTCTCTTAAATATTGCTTCTTCTGGGAGGCCTCCCTTCCCAGGCTGGATGAGTCCTCTGGTGTTCATTCCCACAATGCTCCATCTGTTATTTCTGTCTTATTATACTCAACAGTATATGAATGTATTGGCTGTATTTCCCATTACATCATAAGCTTCATGAAGTCAGGCTTAATGTTTGTGCCATTTTCTCTTGTGTCCCAAGTGTTCAAAATAGTGCTCGGCATGTAATAAAGTTAAATAACTATTGGTGGATTGATTAATGATTTGGACTGGTCTTTTCCCCTTACTGACCACTGTTGGATTCTAGACCTACACTAAGTGGGTTACACATTTTGTTCTATCATCTACCCTCTACTTCTTCCTCCTCCCATTTTTTTGAATGTGCACAAACACAGAGGTACACCTTGACATGTGCACACACGTGCACGAGCGCACACATACACACACACGAGGAGCAATGTCTTTTCAAATGTCCTCTTTGCCTTTAAGCTAGAGGCGCTTAGCCCTTGTTAGTGAGCTTTTAAGTTGGGATATAGAGGGAGAAAGAGGTTTCTATGCCACTTTTGGGGAGAGGCGCATTGCCTCCTGGGAGTATCTACCTTCTGAGGTGCTGGGGGATTATTTGTGCATATCTTCTGCAGATGCCCACCTCTGTCTTTGAGCAGCACCCTGCGGGAAGCCTTCTTTGCCCTGAAGCTCATGGCCTTGTACCCCATTCCTGCTTCTTTATGGACTGATGCTTGGGCTGTGGAGGCAGAAGCTGAGGCCATACCTCCTTCTCTCCCTTTCTCCTTAGTGCCCTACAGTAGTCTCCAGTAGGAGGTTCCCTCCTTCCAGGCACAGCACTGCTGTCCAGACAACACATGGCCATGAGCATGAGGTCAGGGTGCAGTCCTAAAGGGGGCTTGACCCCTGGACCTCAGCCCTCTGGTGCAATGCCAGGGTGGTCATTGCGCAACAGGAAGGGAAATTCATATCATAGAGTGAAAGACCTTTGGCTGTGGAATCTCAGCTCTTGGAAGCAGATGTAGCTGGCCATGGTGTCCTCTTGTGTCCCTGTTCCCGTCTGGTTCAGCTCGTCTCTTTTCCCCCATTCATGCCCTGCCTTTGCCCTGAACCCTGCCCCTTCCCAGTGTCCACGGTCTGCTCCACCTACTGTCCAGACCAATGAGACACCAGAAGAGTCTGATGGAGGGGATGGGGATGGAAATGCAAAAGGCTTCACACCTAAAGGTGGAATTGCAGCAACCCCACAGTGCTTCAGGCAGCAGCTGCCTGGACTCCACGTGGAGCTGGGTGAGCACCCTTATTTGTTTCTTTGTCCCCTCAGGGCACTGGGGTGTCTGGAGGGTGTCCAAGTCCTTATGCCAGCTGACCTTTCTGCCTGCCTCCTTGCTGTTTGCTTGCCTCATTTCTGTTCTCCAGTATTTTATCCATACCATTTTTCCTCAATAGCCTTGCTCCTTTATTTGTCCCTCAATGGACACAGAGTGGGTTAAGACCTTTGGAGTCCACAGACCTAGGTTCAATGCCTGATTGTTTGATCTTGAACATGGGACTTCCCTCTTTGAACCTGTTTCCTCATCTGTAAAATGGCCTTAATAATTCCTTTCTCCCAGGGTTGTCATGAGAATGAATTAAGGCAATGTACCAATTTAACAAACATTTTCTGAGCACCCACTATGTGACAGGCATGGAGTGGGGTGCTGGGATTACTGTGGTGATTAAGACAGAATCTGGTTGGAAAGAACCTAAAGTCTAAAGTGGCAAGAGAAAACTCTCACAAATATACAAAGAGATACCCCAATAAATAAAGAGTTATAATTCCCATTACACATTGGGGCTTGCTAAGAAGAAAACAGAAGGGAAGCAGTGAATGAAGGTACCAGGGTGAGGTTAGCCTTAGTGGGTGAGGACAGGGAAGGGATATTTTAGGAGATGGCATCAACTAGAACCCTGGAGAACGAGAAGGTTTTCAGGACTGGGGACTAGTGGGACACATAGAGGGCCCTCCTGAGCACTAAGGTCCTGAAAGCAAGCAACAGTCACGTGAGTTTATGGATCCCAATGGGAGTCTTTGTGGCTTGGTATATGTGAGTGAGAGTTAGGTTAGGAAAAAGTGAGGCTGAAGAGGCCAACAGGAGTCAAAATATGCTGGGTCCTATGGGCCAGTAGTTCTCAGGAGCATCAGCATCCCCTGAGAACTTGTTAGAAATACACATGCCTGAACCCCACCCATGATCTGCTGAATAGGATACTCAGGAGGTGAAGCCCAGCAATCTGTATTTTAATAAACCCCACAGGTTATTCTGATGCATGCTAAGTTTGAGCATTTCTGCTAGACTATGGTATGGAGTTTGGATTTTTAGCCCCTGTGTGGCAGAACACTGTTAGAAGGTTTTAAACGAAGAAGTGAACTGTGATCTGATTCATTTATCTTAAAAGATCCTTCTGGCTGGAGGGTGGATGGATAGTGGGAACCTGGAGTGGGTGTTTAAGTTCTTAGCTGAGGTAGGCCTATAGTATCGCTTATTGGTTGGAGTTAGCACCATCTTTGTCTTGTTTTTCCACACTCATGCCTTGCTGTCTCCACTTCTGCT
Source organism: Mandrillus leucophaeus (assembly GCF_000951045.1). Classification (NCBI taxonomy): domain Eukaryota; kingdom Metazoa; phylum Chordata; class Mammalia; order Primates; family Cercopithecidae; genus Mandrillus; species Mandrillus leucophaeus. The sequence goes on from NW_012101477.1 coordinate 1,052,508, forward strand.
TTGAATGAATTTTGAGTAGCCACACACTATCCACCTGAGGTCACCTCCCAGGGCTACTACTTACAGGGGTTACACACCATAGGGCTATGAAGCTGGATCATGATCTTGCAGACTTGTGTTTAAGCAGCTTCCTTGTGGGAAGACTCGGAGATGAAACTCACCAGGCCATGGCTTGTGTCTGGAAGGCTGACATTATTTGCAAGGAGAAGGCAGGAGTTGCCCTCTCCAAGGTTCTCATGAGGCCAAGAGGCAGTTCAGGCAGTCAAGCTTGCACTCTCCTGGCTTCATACTGCTTCTGTGGACCGTGTCCTATGGACATGGGTGGCCCAGGAGGACTTACAATCTGCATCCTTCCCACTGCCAGGCCCATGCCTGAAGCCTCAAGTTTTGGGGCTTGCTGTGGAGTGTCCACTCCTGTCCAGCTCCTGAAATTGTGGTCAAGAAGCTATGACCCCCACAACCTCACGACACCCACCACCATAGGACAAATCTCAGCAGAGATTTAGGTACAAATTACTAAGACACCAACAAAGTCAGGAAAAATAGTTGAAATATTCAGGTAATTAAAGCCAAATACCTGAATGACTTTGGAAAAGTTTAGGCAAAATAGTTGAAATATGTAGAGAATTCAGGCAAAGCTGTTTGGTAGTCAGTGTGGCCAGAGGAACAAGTAGGGGTTTGGATCTGCAGCCAGAGCTGTGGATACCAATTTTGCTGTGTGGCCTGAGGTAGGTAACCTATTCTTTCAGAATCATCATTCCCTCTTCTGTAAAGTACGGACAATAACACCCACTTTGCAGGAATCTGGTAAAGACTGATTGAAATACTAAAATATGCAAAGTGACTGACAGAGAGGAGGCATGCAGTGAGTACTCTCCCTTTTGTTACTACTATTCTGCTACTGCTGTGCTTCCTTACTGACTGTTACAGTTCCTATTGCTGTGTAACAAACTACCCCAAACTTAATGATATAGAAAACAACCATTTTAATATGCCCACAGTTTCTGTAGGTTGGGATTTCAGAGAGGGTACAGTAAGGATTGCTTGACTCTGTATTAAAGCTTGACTGAGGCCTCAGTTGGGAAGACTAAAAAATGTGGAGGTGACTCGAAAGGTAGGAGATTGGAGAATCTGATTTCATGCATCTGGCGCCTTGGCAAGAATGGCTGGAAGCTGGACTCAGCTGGGACTGCATGTTTCTATTCTGGTGTGACTCCTTATGTGGCAGCACAGTGTCCCAGAGAATAAGATGGAAACTTTGTGGTCTTTTATGACAAACCTTGGAAGTCACATAGCATCATGTCTGCCACATCCTACTGAAGCAGTCAAAAGACCACTCAGATTCAAGGAGGGCAGACAGAGATCCTACCTCTCAATGAGAGAAGTGTCAAGAAGTTCGTGGCTGTGTTTAAACCCACCACACTAACAAGCCTTCCGGATGCAAGTTGGTGATGACCAAACCTGATCCCAGTTCCTTTTCTGAGCAATAGGGAGGTGTCTTCCAGCTGCTATAGACACAAAATTGTCAGCTCCTTGCAAGCTTCAGAGTTCAACTAATCTTAGTCTGTGACCTGAGTTGAGGCATAGAGTCCATTTTCCTGCAGCCTGTGGAGGTCTGCCTAGATGGAGAAGGGATGAAAAACATCCACCAGGTTCTCCCTCTCCAAGCACTTAAAAAGCAGTAATAAATAGATGAGAGCCTGGGAGGTGTGATTGATCTGTTTTATGAATCACAGAAGAAGCTGTAACTCATGGGAGATTAAGGCTGAAGTAAGTTGTATGGCTCTTGCATTACATGTAGAGATTAATGACTTATCACATGAGGCCCCACCGTTAACCCAGCTCACCCACAGGGAGTTTAACAGCAGGGCCGTACAGGCTCACTTTTAATACTTGAGCAGATGCTTCTGGCTTGTGTGTGGCCCTGATTCTCAACAAATGAGCACTTCCCTGGTTAGAGTTATGAGTGCCCAGGAGCTCGGGAGTAGCTTCCTCTCTTGAGAAGAAGGAGCTGAGTCTTTCCAAGGATACCCATTTCCTTCCTACCCTGTTATTTTCTCAAAGCAATGAGCAGAATGTCTCAGGAAGGCTGAAAGATGATGTCACTTCTCTCAGGCCCTTGTTAGGTCCTGTGCTGAAGGTTTTGTAGTTTCTTATGGAAATTTCACAGTAGCTGTATGAAGTAAGCTCTATTGAACCCATTTTATGGATGAAAAATGTGGGCCAGAGGCTGCATGGTCTTATGGAAGAAGCATGGGCTGGATTCACATGGACCTGGGTCAAAATCCTGTGTGCATGCTTCCTTCCTTAGTATATGTACTGTCTTGCAGCTCCAGTTTTCTCATCTCGTGAAATGGATAATGTAGATCCTTGGTAGAGGTGCTCTGAGGACTACATGATCATGGTGTCTGGCACCTAATAGGTGTTTATTAGAAGTCACCCCAGGAGACTGCTGAGGGCAAAAAGGGGCAGGAGTGAAAAAAGGCATCATATGCTTCTGAGACAAACTTGGCATGCCTTGGGTGCCTCTGGGGTCATACCTAGGAGTTCAGAGAGGTTGGCTAGGATGATTGAATAGATCTAGGCTGGGAAAGGGTGAGGTTAGGCTCCAAGTGTTGCCATGATACAAAATCTCAGCCTAGGAGTGCTAGGTGATGCATGTTGAAGAGTGTGATTTGGAGAATTCAGGAGTTGGACTAGCTACATCAGCTGCAAGCTGAGCCCTAATTCCCCAGATATCTGTTTGGATCAGACCAGCAGCTGTCAAGGTCTCAGATGAGCCTGCATTGGGACTAGAGTTACTTGTGTTGCTGGTGGCATATTGCTGGTGGCATATCTATTGCTGTGTATCAGTTTTCTCTCAAACTTAGAATTTTAAAACCAAAACATGCATTATCTAACAGTTTTGTGGGTCAAAAATCAGGGCATGGATAAATTAAGTTCTTGGGCTCAGGGTCTCCCCTAAGGCTGCAATCAGGGTGTTGACTGGTCCTGAGGTTTCATCTGAAGACTAAACTGGGGCAGGATCCCTTTCCAAGTTTATTCATGTGGATGTTGGCATAATTCAATACTAGAGTAAGTGAATGTGACTTTGGCAGGTTGAAAGGTATATGTATTAGTTCTCTATTGCTGTGTATCAGTTTTCTCTCAAACTTAGAATTCTCTCACATGGCAAGGAACTGAGGGAGGCCTTCGGCTAGCAACCAGTGAGTAGCTGGGGCCCTCACTCCAGCAGTTCATAAGAAATTGAATTATGCCAACATCCACATGAATAAACTTGGAAAGGGATCCTGCCCCAGTTTAGTCTTCAGATGAAACCTCAGGACCAGTCAACCTTAGGGGAGACCCTGAGCCCGAGAACTTAATTTATCCATGCCCTGATTTTTGACCCACAAAACTGTTAGATAATGCATGTTTTGGTTTTAAAATTCTAAGTTTGAGAGAAAACTGATACACAGCAATAGATATGCCACCGGCACTGAGTGAGGCCATGGGAAGATCTTGACCTTCCTCAACATAGCCTGTTTGCGCATCTTTATATCACAGCTTCTGCTTCTGGTCCTTTGATCTGCCTGATGGATTAGAGCCCAAGGTCGGGGCATGCCATCATATATAGTCTTAGCTGCTGGTTTGTGTCCAGCTGATTTATTCAGGTGGTACTGTGAACTTTATATTCACCTGCTCCCTCATCCTTGTACTCACAGAGAAGACCTTGGGTTTTGTGGTTGTCCATATCCCATTGGAGTCTCCCACATTGCTTAGAAATCTGTCTTCCACTGGAACCAACACATGTTAATGTTCATGAGCTTGACTCAGTGAATTCTGGTACTAAAGATAGAGGGATCCCCCTTAAAACTCGCTGAACTAGCTTTAGGACAAATTAAGACACCTCCCCACTCTTGTTCTCAGAGTAGGAGTCATAACATTAACATTTATCACATGGATGCTACACATTAGGCCAAGTTCTTTATATTTTCCACATGAGATAATTTTCCTACTGAATGCATCCATGCTTCTCCTCACACCCTGGCTCCCCCTTCTCCTCCTTTTTTGATTTATTTCTGCATAGTACTTAAAAACCTTCTATCTTATAATATCCTTATTCATTTTAATTGTCTTTCTGTCTCTCTATCCCCATGGCAATGTAAAGTCACAAGGACAAAAATTTTTGTCTGACGTGTTTACTGTTATATCCTAGCCCTAGACAGTATCTGACATATAGTACATGCTCAATAAACAGCAGCACTTGCGTCTTAACAGTGGAATTGATTGGATGAATGAATAAATATTTATGAGCTTTCAGAGACCTGGGTCTCCCAGGTGGCTGTCCTCTGCCCTCAAGCCCCAGCTTTGTCCTCACCTGGCTCAAGGACTCTAATCTCTGGGGGCTCACCATGGCTAATTGACCCCTGACTTGGCCACTTAACTTTGCTCTCTGACTTCAGTCTTGGCCTCTGGCTCAGGCTTTCCGGGAAATCCCAACCCAGCTGTTTCAAAGTCAAGACTGGGAATAGTTCCTAAGTTAGAAGCTCACTGGCTCCTAACTTATCTCTGAAACTTTGTGGGGCTTTCACTGCTTTGTGGGGCATATACATAGATGCCCAGTCATATGGGGTCTGTGGTCAATCCTATGGCCACATAGCACATCCTGAGTTGGGTAGTCAGTTAACAAATGCTTACTACACAGAGCTAGAACTTCGGAGCCATGCTGCCTGGGTTAAAGTTCCACTTCTGCCACATATTAGCTTGTGTAATCTTTCTGAGCCTCAATTTTGTCATCAGTAAAATGGGCTTAATGATGCTTAATTGGAAGCTTCAGTGAGATAAAGTTTGAAAAGAAAATGTAGCTTGGCATACAGTGAGTGCTCAATAAATATTTGGTATTATTATTAGGTGTCAGGTACTGGGCTTGCTTTGGGGTTATGGAGGTGAATAAGCCACAAGTCCTGGTTCCAAAGGACTCACATTCCAGAGAGAGCGGCTGACAGATTGTTAGGAAATTGTAGTACCATGTTTGGAGCTGTGATGGGGAAATACAGGGCATGATGGCACCACTCAGGAGGGCTGACAAACTCAGCCAAGGTGAAGGGCAGGAAGCCAGAGAAGACTTCCTAGGACAAGTAATACTAGAGTAAGTGAATGTGACTTTGGCAGGTTGAAAGATATATGTATTAGTTCTCTATTGCTGTGTATCAGTTTTCTCTCAAACTTAGAATTTTAAAACCAAAACATGCATTATCTAACAGTTTTGTGGGTCAAAAATCAGGGCATGGATAAATTAAGTTCTTGGGCTCAGGGTCTCCCCTAAGGCTGCAATCAGGGTGTTGACTGGTCCTGAGGTTTCATCTGAAGACTAAACTGGGGCAGGATCCCTTTCCAAGTTTATTCATGTGGATGTTGGCATAATTCAATTTCTTATGAACTGCTGGAGTGAGGGCCCCGGCTACTCACTGGTTGCTAGCCGAAGGCCTCCCTCAGTTCCTTGCCATGTGGGTCCCTTAACAACATGGGAGCTGGCTTCCATCAGAACAAGCAACCAAGAAAGGATGAACAAAACAAACAAGAGTCTTTGTTACCTAATTTCAGAGGTGACATCCCATCGTTTTTCTCTTCCAGTAACTTGGAGGAGTTATTAGGTCCTAAAGAGGGGAATTATGCAATGGCAAGAATATCAGAAGGTAGGATCACTGGAAGCCATCTTAGAATCTGCCCTCCACAGGGATTCTTCTTACAGAAAGAGGAAGCAACATTGTGCAAAGGCATGAAGGAGTGAACCTGTATGGTGTGTTTGGGAAAAGGCAAGTGACTCAGGAGGAACATTTCAGAGGACAATGCGTTGGGTGGTGATTGTAGGTGGAGGTGATAGCAGATGGCACTGGATAGGAGGTGAGGACTAGTCCATGAATAGCCTTGAAGACACCTGATAGGATTTGTTCTTTAGCCCAAGGACAATGGGGAACTGCAGGGAGGTTTTGAGGAGGGGAGTGACATGTGGAAGGAGGATCTGCACGTATTTTTGTGTTTTCACATGGCCTTCAGTGACTGGGCAGACTCTTCCTTAAAAGAATAAAGGCTGAGCAGGAAGTGGTATCTCAGGTGGAGCCAGCCCACATTTTCACCCGTAAGCTCTTAGGGCTTTGTCTTATGGGTTCTATCCTCATGGCTACTTTCTCTCACCCCAATATTGTCTCCACCAGCCCACAGATGAATATTCACGTTGTTCTTATCAACCTCCTCATCAAATACTTCAACCACTGACTGCCAGGCTGGCCTGGGTTGAGCAGAGGAGATTAAAAGGGGGGCAGGGACAAAGGTGAATCAGATGCAGGCAAGGCAGACCCACCACACCCTCTGGGTAAATCAAAGGTACATATATATTTGTTTCTTTGAGACAGAGTCTCACTCTGTTGCCCAGGCTGGAGTGCAGTGGCGCAATCTTGGCTCATTGCAACCTCTGCCTCCAGGTTCAAGCAATTCTCCTGCTTCAGTCTCCTGAGTAGCTGGGACTACAGGTGTGCACCACCACATCCAGCTAAATTTTGTATTTTTAGTATAGATGGGGTTTTGCTATGCTGACCAGGCTGGTCTTGAACTCATGGACTCAAGTGATCTGCCCGACTCAGCCTCCCAAAGTGCTGGGACTACAGGCATGAGCCACTGCACCCGGCCTAAATCAAGGGTATTAATAACAGTTAACATTTACAAAGGGCTCACTGTCTTAGCTCATTTGGGTGGCTATAACAAAATAGCCAATAGATTGGGTGGCTCATCAACAACAGAAACTTATTTCTCACAGCTGTAAGGGTTGAGAATTTCAAGATCAAGATGCTAGCAGATTCATTGTCTGGTGAAGGCCTGCTTCCTTGCTCACAGACGGTGCCTTCTCACTGTGACCTCATATGGTGGAAGGGGTGATCAAGCTCCCTCAGGCTTCCTTTATAAGGGTACTATTCTCATTCATACTCCCTCATGAGTTAATTATTCCCCAAAGGCCTCGCCTGCTAATATCACCATTTAAGCCTTAGGATTTTAACATATGAATTTTGGGGGGACATAAACATTCCGACCATAGCATGCACCATGTACTGGGTACTGCGTTAACTGAGTTATACACACCTCATCTCATTTAACTCTCCACCAACCTCCTGGTTGGTGGTGTTACTAGCCTTTACAGATGCTAAGTGGATATTCTGAGAGACAGGTGACACGTTGGCGACGGCACAGGAATCCAGGGAGACTGGAGCCAGAGCCCAGGCTCTCAGATGCTGTGCTGTCCAGCCACAGTCATGTATCCTGGGGACACGAGTGTTCTGCATTTTGGTCATTTCTCTTATTAATTATGACGCACATGTAAACTCATTGCATGACATTTTATAATAATGGAAAAAGTCAAGAAAATAAAAACCAACCACACTCCAAAATGCAGAGACAATGGGATTCTGCTTAAAAACTTTTTTTAAAAATCACATTTCTATGACAAAATGATGCCTGACACATTGTCTCTCTGGGACACAGGATTATCCAGGCTCCTGGTTGATTTTAGTTCTTTAGGGAGGCAATGGAATGTAGATCAATGACACGGAGCTTGCTGGAATTCCATCTCTGTCACTTGCAAACTATGTGATTCCGAGTAAGTAAAACTCTTTGCCGCATACACTGCCAGGGACCCAGCTTTACTCCCCCAGATCCCTTCACGGTCTGTACTCACCAGCCAATGGACCAGCATGTGTGCCTTCTGGCTGCAGGAACCCCTTAGGCGCTGTGCATGAGAGCTGGAGCTGAAAGCAATTGCTGGGTGCAGGGGTCAAACCTTCTCCAGCTCCATTGTCCCTGAATTGGGACAGCTCTGAGGTGTGACCCATACTGTTTGCAGAGCTTCCCTGTGCGACCGAGCCAGACTCACGTGCTGTGGGACTTTGCTTGATAGTACAACTTTGCTGACCATTTTCCTTCCGTGGTTCTACTTCCTGGGGAGTGCTTTCAAAAAATCTTTGTCTCAGTGAAACCAAAATTGATGGACATTCTACAAAATTCTCAGCCAATACTCTTCAAAAATGTCAAGGTCAAGAAAGGCAAAGAAAGACTAAGGAAGTATTTTAGCTTAAAGGAAACTAAAGAGACCTGATAATTAAATATAATCCCTAGTTCTGGACTGGATCTTGAACCAGGAAAAAATAAATAGTGTATAAAAGACATTATTGGGACAATTGATGAAATCTGAATGTGGACTGTGCAGATAGTAGCATTGTGATAGTGTTAAATTTCATGATTCAGTAATTGTACCATGGTGGCATTAAAAGTAATGCAGGAACAGAAAACCAAATATCAAATGTTCTTACTTATAAGTGGGAGCTAAGTGATGAGAGTACATGGACACAAAGAGGGGAACAACAGACGGTGGGGTATAACAGAGAGAGAGGGTGCAAGGAGAGAGGAGAGCAGAAAAAAAAACTATTGGGTATTAGGCTTAGCACGAGATAGTTAACTAGTACCTAGTAGTTAACTATTTCATCACCTGATAGTTATTGGGTGACAAAATAACTTGCATGTCAAACATGACAACAGTTTACCTGTGTAACAAACCTGCACATGTACCCTGAAACTAAAATAAAAGTAAAAAAAAAAATGTCCTGACTAGGCATGATAGCTCATACCTGTAATCCCAGCACTTTGGGAGGCCAAGGTGGGGGGACCATTTGAGCTCAGGAGTTTTGAGACCAACCTAGGCAATGTTTTTGTGGAAACTTTGTCTCTACAAAAAATGTTAAAAAATTAGCTGGGCATGGTGGCTCATGCCTGTAGACCCAGCTACTTGGGAGGCTGAGGTGGGAGGATCACTTTAGTATGGGTGCTGGAGGCTACAGTGAGCCAAGATTGTGCCACTGCACTCCAACCTGGGCAACAGAGCGAGACCCTGTCTCAAAACAACAACAACAACAACAACAACAACAACAACAATGACGATGACGTCCTTATTCCTAGGACATAAACACTGAAATATTTAGGAGCAAAGGTGCATGAGGTCTCTAAATTACTTTCAAATAATTCATTAAAAAACCATGGGAGGTGGGGAGAAGAAGGAGAATAACAAGGCAAATAGAAGAAAATGTAACAGTTAGCCAATCTGGATAAAGAGTATTTTGGAACTGTTTATGCTGTTATCGCAACTTTTCTTTAGATTTGAAATTACATCAAAGTGGAAGGAACCTTTGCCTCACCATTTGCTTCTGGGGGAGCCGAGCTAAGACACTCCCTGAGCCTGAGTTTCCTCAACTGTTAAATAGAGATCATGGTCTTTACCTCACCAAACTGATGCAAGAATGAGAATAGCTAATATTTGAGAGAAGCCTGGCACAGAGCTGGCTCTCCCCTTCTCATTGGTTAGCCACACATTCTGGAACTCAGGGCTCGGGATGACTGCAAAGAGCACCTCACACAAATGTCAGAGGCCTTGGAGAAACGCACTGTGCTTCCTAGTTACCTCTCGCTGAGTCTACACTCTCTCACTGTGCTTGGCTTTTCTCTTTGCACAACCCTTCCCTGGCTGCAGCTGTGGTCAGTGATTTTTGTAGATTAAAAGAAACTCGGGGGGGAGGCAGAATTTTTTTTCTGGGGAGATCAAAGACTCAGCGTAACATAAAAGAAACCTTATAAAACGATGTATATTAGGAACAAAACCAAACAAAAATTAACCTGGGAGCATGATCCATATGTCAGAGTCAATATGTCCAAACTTCTGCGATCTGCTCTATAGAGCTGCCAACTGAGACAAGAATGTTGCCTTGTCCTGAAAAGGCAGCCGCGTAAAAGAGAGATTTTTATAGACTTTGGCGCAAGGATGAGGCGGGAACCAATCGTATGTCCAAGGCTTTGTGAGGAATCTCTAGGAACTGATGTGGCTTCTTTTAGCTCTACATTTTTTTAAAAAAGCTTTATTGAAGTATAATTGATGTTAAAAATACACAGATTTAATGTATCCAATTTGATAGTTTGGACATATGCATACACCCATGATACTATCACCATGGTCAAAATAACAAACCTATCTGTTACCTTCAAAAGTTTCCTTTTGCACCTCCTTTTTTGTGATAAGCACTTAAAATGAGATACACCCTTTATACAAATTTTTAGCTGCAAAATATCATACTGTTAACTACAGACACAATGTTGTACTGCAGATCTCTAGAGGGTATTCATTTAGTATAACTGAAACTTTATACCCATTAAGCAAAATCTCCCTTATTATTCTCTTCCCCCCAGCCCCTGGCACCCACCATTCTATTCTCTGCTTCTATGAGTTTGACTATTTTAGATACTTCATACAGGTGAAATCACGCAGTATCTGTCCTGTGACTGGCTCACTTAACATAATGCTCTCCAGGTTTATCCATATTATCACAAATGGTAGGCTTCCCTTCTTTTTTAAAAGTCTGGATAATATTCCATTGTATGGACAGATCACATTTCCTTTATCCAATCCGTTATTGTGTAAATCTGGGTTCGGCCAGAGAAACAGAACTAGTAGGAGATATGTATTCAGATTTATTGCAAAGAATTGGCTTACGTGATGTTGGGGATTGGCCAGGCAAGTCCAAAAGCCATAGAATAGGCTGTTAGGAAAAGCAGGCTGGAGCTTTTGGCTCAAGCTGCTGTCCACAGCTTGAGTTTCTTTTTCTGCAGGGAAGCCCCAGCCCTGCTCTTAAGGTCTTTCAACTGATTGAATCAGACCCACTCAACTTATGTAGGACAATCTCCCATACTTAAAACCAACTGATTAAGGAATTTAATCACAGTCACAAAATACATTCACAGCAAGTCCTAGATTAGTGTTTGATTAAAAACTGGAGACTATAACCTAACCAAGTTGACACGTAAAACCGACCATCACAGTCAGCAAAACCAGTTGAAGCTCCCTGCTAATGTCTTCAGGATCCCTTTCCTTCTCTCTGCCCTCATTTATACCACCCAAAGTCAAGCCCCAAGATCAGTGGCTCCTCTCTGGTGTCCATATATCCAGGCCCACGGTGTCTACCCCAACTCAGTGTAGCATACTTCAGATCAGAAACCGCTTGGCATTCCCCATTGATTATGGGATAAATACCAAAATCTTAAGTTGAACAGTTAATACTATTCATTTTGTATCAAAGCTCTAAGCCACACTGGTTTTCTCATCTACTTCAAACCTTTCCTTCTGCAAATCATGATAAGAGCTGACATTTCTTGGCCCTTGCCAGTTCCCAAGCACTGTGCCCAGTGCTTTGACATAGATTGTCTAATTTAATAATGAGAACAATTGCGTTTTTTCACATGGGGAAACTGAGTTACAGAGCAATTAGAGTAATCTGTTTCAGTCACCAAGTTAGTCCCTGACCTAACCTATAATCTCACAAGTCTGACTCTGTAGTCCACGACTTTGAGCATTACATTACGCTGCTGCTCTGAAGGGTCTGTCCTCATTTATCCAATGATCTTCTACTTATCCTCAATGTCCATCTCAAATGTCAACTCTTCTCTGAAACCTTTCATATTTCACAGGTAGAATCTGCAGTCCTCTCTTCTGTGCTCACTGAGTTTTTTGTGTCCTTTCTATAATAATTTGCTAACTTGACTGCATTGTCTCGCACTTGATGTGAACTCCTCAAGGAGAGGCAAGGTGTTGGCCTCACCTGTTTCCCTAAAGCCCAACACAGGGTCTGATGTAACTTCAGTTACCAATAACTGTTGTCAAAAGATTGACTCATCTGGGGATTTGTTATCTCTCCCAAGCCCCACTAATGACCATTCATTGCTGACAGCCATGCATTTCTCTGCTCTTTGGTCTCTACCCATGCGTTCCTGCAATAAAATGGAAGCTGATTTCTAAACTTCTTAGTTTCCTTTGCAGCAGGGTGCTGATGACTGATAGCACCCTGCCAATAGAATTATCTGACTAGTTACTCAAGGAATGGTGGTATGTGCTTTCCCCCCTTGAAGGAGCTAGGTAACTGTCTCCACTGCCAACTTCATCTCAGCTATGTTTCCCCAGTGTCTCAATGGCTGAATCCAGTGAATTATTCGCTGGCAAAGCAGTTATCTGGGAGGGTCCAAGCATCAGGTGGCATGGTGTTACTGGTGTGCCCATCTGGGGCACCCTCACATCTCTGGGGTGGCTGCAAGGAACTTAATTTGCATGAGACCTTAAGATGCCTTCTAGGACCAAAAGGCAAGCAGGGGCCCCCAACGCACCAAAACTAAGATTCCTGAATATGGGCATCACATGTGACTGCCAATCTTTTAGATTCAGGTTTCTGTAGATTAAAAAATAAATCAACGGACTTGCCCTGAGGTGGGCAAGCTCCCAGATGCCTGGGCTGTTAATGGGAAGTGACAGTGTTTGGTGCCAGTTGGCTGTCAGCCCATCCAGCCTCCAAATGATCCATGCCCGAGTCCTCCAGATCCTAGCTAGGATGCTGTTATACTTTGCCCTAGGTGAGAAAGCCTCCCTTGTTTGACAGGGCAATGCGTATCCCTTGGGTGGGAAGGGGATTCTGTCCAACCAAGGGAGAGCATCAGGGATGAATAAGGTAGCATAAAGTGACCAACTCTGGCATGGAGGAGAGATGTGAGGCTCAAATGGCAGGCACATGAAGTATCATGATTAGCCTCCTGTGCATGAAGACTGCTCGTGCTATGGGCTGAATGTTTGTGTCCTCCCAAATTTCAAGTCCTAATCCCCCAGTGTCATTCTATTAGGAGGTGGGGCCTTTGGGAGGTATGATTAGTGCTTGTAAGAAGACATGAGAGTGCTGTAGCCATATGAAGACACAACTAGAGGACAGCCATCTGCAAACCACGAGAGTGCCCTTACCAAACACCAGATCTACCAGTGCCTTGATCTTGAACTTCCCAGTTTCCAGAACTGTGAGATATAAATGTTTTTGTTTAAATCATCCATTCAATGGTGATTTATTGTAGCAGCCCTAACCGACTAAGACAGCTAGTCATCACAGAAAGATGTGAATGGTGGCTACTCCAGACCCGGAGGAGGGAAAGGAGAAATCTAAGCTGTTACAGTCCCTTTTATTCTGCTTGAGGGTCTCAGAGTGAGTTGCTAGCTGCATTCCCATTGCAGTTTGGCTGGTCTGCCCTAAGCTTGCATGATTTCCCAACCTTCATCTGCTTGCTCCAGTGGCCTCTTCCTGGGAGCTGCATTCTACGGCTTTCCTGGACTGCATGCTTCCCAAGGGTGGGGACCCTGTCCGTCATCTGTGTCATCTCGACTTCCAGCACAGGGCTTGGCACATCACTGGTACCCAGTAAATTTTTGATGAATAAAAATGAGGTGCAGATCACAGACAAGACACAATTGCTTCACCCTTATAGACACGTTGATTGGCTAAGAACTGCTACCGTCTTGTTTGGGTGCAGATACACAGCTACATGTCCTTGGTTAATTTTATTTGTTTTGGCAATTATGATAACAATTATGATAATAAGAATTCTCTTTCACTCCCAAATCTTCTGGCTTGAATGTCTAAGATACTTGCCAAATTCTCCTGGGTATTTGCCAACTCTCCTTTTTTGCTCTGTACTCTCTGGATATGGCCTTGATCCTCCAGAGCACTGGTGCAGAAGTGAGTTTGGGAGTTTAAATTAGTCAGTTAATCTGTTCTTTATTTGGACTAGATAGATTAGCTGGCGGATTGTGAGAAGAACATGAAACTTGGGGACCAAAGAGACTTGAGTCCCATTATGATTAAGGCATTTAGTCTCTATGTAATTCTGAGTAAACCTCTAACTTCAGTTTCCACATCTGTAAACTGGAATATATCTGCCATACAGCATTGTTCAGAATATTAAGGAACTACAGGAAAGATCTGGAGATAGGGAGCTCAGGCTGATGAGGGAGATAGACAATACCAGCACTTTGGGAGGCCAAGACGGGCGGATCACGAGGTCAGGAGATTGAGACCATCCTGGCTAACACGGTGAAACTCCGTCTCTCTACTAAAAATACAAAAATTTAGCCAGGCATATTGGCAGGCGCCAGTAGTCCCAGGTACTCGGGAGGCTGAGGCAGGAGAATGGTGTGAACCCGGGAGGCAGAGCTTGCAGTGAGCTGAGCTCACACCACTGCACTCCAGCCTGGGGGACAGAGCAAGACTCCATCTCAAAAAGAAAAAAAAAAAAATCACTCTACAATATCTGTATCCTGGCAGGGGTGAGTCCGAGGCCCACTGTAGGAGCCTGAATTACTGCATATCCACCCTGTGTCTCAGACTGTGCAGGGGAGAGAGGCCATGGAGGTTTCTGCCCATGCATGCGTAAATGCAATACTCGTGGCTCACCACAGCTTCTGGCATGCATGGGTCCTGGTTTGGGGTTGAGAGCGCTGTCAATGGACAATGATGAAACGTGTCTTCGGAAGTAGGGTCCTGCACACACGTGGGAATTTAGCTCCCAGTGCACATTAGTCATAGGAAATAGAAAATGATAGCTTTCAGGAGGCAACAGTTAAATGGATGCAGAGGGCACTGGCTGCGGACACTTGTTAGAAACATGAACTTTCATTGTAGGGATCAAAACCTGTCCTTATACTAAACTGCATGAAAAGAGGGGCACATTTTACTACTTTGTTCAGGATGGAGGATTTAAATGGTAAGAGAGGGGCCGAGATGGAGGCCAGGAAGGGAGGTGGATAATTTGTCCTGCTGGATCCCTGCACCTACCCCAGTGGGAATGAGGGTGATTTCAACAGGGAACATTTAAATAATGGTGTCTAGGATGGGTAAAGGCGGGGGTGGGATTTGGGGCTGGGGAGAAGGGGGCAGTCAGTCAGGCAGAGGCACAGTGCTGAAGGCCCTGGAGAAAGAGTGTGGAGTGGGGACTAAGCCGTGGTGAGGTGTCAGATGATCTATGCCAGTTCACCTGGCCTCTCTCTGTGCCTCACTTTCCTCATTTGAGAACATGGTGCTGAGCTGTGTTCTGGGCACGGCGAAAGAAAAAAAGTGACAGTTAGAAAGTTCTTTGATTAGCCAAATCACTAAATAATGGCATTTAATTATTCATAATGTGTTTTGAGATCTTGGGATGAAAACTATGGAGGTTATGCCCTGTTATTAGCTGGTTGTTAGGAACCTCTGTGCGGGTAAAAGACATAATTACAGCTAGAATTTGATATCATGGGAGAGAGGAGTAGAGGTCCATCCTCTGATTCCCACTCCCAGGTCTTCCTAGCTATTCCAGGGTGCGAATGTGCACCCACTTGTTCTGAGCCTTTTTCTTTATCTCATGCAAGGCCTGGGCTCCACCACTGTTATCTCCAGGGAGTGCATTCTGGGTGAGGGCTTCCTGGGGTTTTTGGAGTTGATGAGGCTGGTCTCTGCTGTCCCTGTCTATCAATCATCAGCTCTAATTTGATTGAAAACATCCTCTCCCACCCCCAAGTTTGTGACAGGTCACGTGGCTGCTATGTAAATCTCAGCCCCTGGAGCAGTTTAACGACTGCGGTGACCATAGGTAGTAACTCAGCCACCTCTATAAATGGAAAATAAAAACAACAACCCATTACGGATGATGGTAGGTCTGCAACCTGCACGCAGCGCATCGTAAACTTGAGCGATTGCTCCTGTGCTTGGCTGAGGACAGGACTGGGGAGGAGGGACAAAGTGGCAGGGGAGGAGGGACAAAGTGGCAGGAGAGGAGATTTGTGACCTGCAACTTCCAGGTTGCCTCTCCCCTCTCTGTCCTGGCCCAGCCCAATCACAGGTGCTAAAGAACTTCCACCTGCCCCGTCCTGAGCAAGCAGGACATGGCTTCACATCAGGCTCCCTCTCCACCTGTGGCGGGCTTTAGCATTGGCTGATTAGTCTTGATGCTCTCGTTCTAAAGCTGCTGCATGGGCTGGACTTTACTGGGGCCACTGCAGTCCTGTTGCCCCTCTTATGTTGTTCCACCAGCTTTAGAGGGGAGGAGGGGGGACATGACAGAGGAGAAGTGTAAATGCCATAAATATGGGGACTCTTTAATCACTTGTCTTAGTCACTGCTGTATCCCCAGCATCTAGAGCTGTGCCAACCATACAGTGGGTGCTCAATAAAGATTTTTCTGAATGGAGCAGTAAATGAATAAGCAACGTCTCTGGGTTGAGGGGCCTGGTCTGATCCCAGCTCTGCTGCTTACTAGCTGTGGTAAAGGGGGAAAGTTACTCAATCTCTCTGAACCTCCGTTTTCCTCATCAAGTGCTCATGTACCTTGATTGTTGTGAGGGCTAAAACAGATGGAGTTTCTAAACATACCTAGCCCTGGCCGGCACATGAGTTACTTCAGAGTGACAAATGAGGCAATTGAGGCTTAGAGAGGTTAAGAGGTTTGCCAAAGTGGTGAAAAATGTAGTAGGGAAAGCTCAGGTGTCTTGAGTTATCCAGATTTAGTTATTTTAATTGTTGTGAACTATGTGTATGTCCCAGATATCAGAGGGAATTTGGTGGTTCCTCTCTCCAACCCTGAGGGAGTTGGAGTCCTCAGAACTTATTCAGGTCTGATGTCCATTTCAGCAGGCGTGTATTAAGCACCTACTCCATGCCCAGTTGGGCTGGACCTAGAGGTAAGATAACACCAAGTCCTTACCCTCAAAGAGCTCACAGTCTGGTGGAGAACATAGACACAGTGGAAATGAGAATAGAATATGACAAGCATCACATTGGCATTTTCTTCAGAAACTCACAGGTGGGAGAGTCTAACTCTGTCTAGGGGTATCTGGGAAAGCCTTAGAGAGAATAGGATGCAAACCGAGTCTTGAACGATGAGAAGAAACACTCCTGGAGGAGAAGAAACACTCCTGATAGAGAAAGGTGTGTAGTATTAGAGATAGAAAGAATAGGGCAGAGGGCAAAATCTGAAAGTCCAAATATATGTGTAGTGTGCATGGATTAATGAGTGGGTTGGTGTAGAAGAAGTAGAGGCAAGTGGAGGAGTAGGGGAAGACCAGACTGGGCCAGATTATGAAGGGCTTATGGGCCATTCCAAAGACATATTAATATTTTTTCTTAAGGGCACCAGGGAACCATAGTGGACTAAAAGCAGGAGAATGGCAAATATGTTTATGACTTGATAAGGTTACTATTGACTGACTGATGAATGATACAGAAGGCTTCAAAACTGGGCATAGTAAATGTAAATTCAGATGCAACTGAAGGTAACCAACTGTGTACGACACGCCTGACTGTCATCTCATTGTAGCTACAGGCAAGGGAGCTCTGAGGAATGATAGCAACCATCAGAAACTAAAGAAAACATGTAATGACCCTCCCCTAGAACTTTCAGAGATTGGCCCTGTGACACCTTGATTTTGGACTCTTGTTCTCTAGAACTGTTAGAGAATAAATTTCTGCTGTTTAAGCCACTCAGTTTGTGGTGATTTGTTATGGCAGCCCTAAGACACTAATACACCTTACACAACAGCCTGTGAAGGAGATGTTATTTTGTTTTAAGGAAATCTAATTCTGGTAGAAAACTGAGGATCCTGGTTATCCTCCAATTATGGGAAGAGGGGGAACATCATGCAAATAATCATACAAATAATCATGCCATTACGAAGGTGATAAGTGTGATAAAATTAAAGCACAGGACATGGGAAGATTATGGTTATCCTCCCAGTAAGTACAGGATCTGGGGTTCAAAATCAGGTTTATCTGAAATCAAACTTACTCTCTTTTCATTAGACTGGTTTAGGAATTTTGTGAGCAGCTTATTTGGGAGGGAGGTTAGCCGTGTGTGGGAGCTCCAGGTCTGGAAGGTGAACAAAGATGCAGATTATCTTTGGAAAGCCCCACAGAACATTCTACAGACTCACTTGAAGCCAGTAGGAATCACTTAATCAGTTCAAGGGACATTAGGGCCGTTGCTCCTTTATTTTTTCCAATTACTTGAGTCTCACATTATTAGCATAAAGAGAAAATTTCCGAGGACCACTTGGCATCTTGTTTAGTAAGAAGGGGACCCATTATGTTCCAAATGTCAGATGAGAACTAGAAATCTTCACCCATTCACTAGAGTATCGTTTTGGTCCTGTCCACATGGTGGCGCTGTTGAACACCAGTCTCGTACAGTCCAGTGGACCCTTGTTCACTGAAGCAGTAATGTTCTTGCTGGCCTAAATTTCTTCAGAAGTCACAGTGGTGGGGGCTTCAGATGTGAGGTGTCCCAGAATGGGCCAAACTTTCATTAGAGCAAGATCTTAGACTTTCATTTACAGTTATATGTATGTGGGTGCCTGTGTGTACATGTTGTACGTGTGTGTGTGTGTTTCTGTGTATGTGTCTGTAGGTGTATATGTGTTTACATATGCATGCATGTGTGTATGTGTACATAAAGCACTTGGATTCCCAAGCCTTTTTGTAGAATAAGGTAGATTGTCTCTAAAATGATTATTAAAATAGTCTTCCTGATTTGAGGGTATAGGGGTTCTGTCTTCTCTTCCTTCCTGGTAGTATGTTGATGGGAAGGCATTTGACCAGAGCTGGGGCAAATAGGCTGGGGACATGCTTAAATGTGACTCTTACAGGGAGGGCTTCCTTCACCCCTAAGTTTAAGTTGGGGCTGCTCTGTTATAACCATGCATGGTGTCCTGTGCTTTAATTTTATCATATTTATCAGCTTTGTAATTGCATGATTATGTGTCTGATTATTTGCATAATATTTCCCCCCACTTCCCATAATTGGGAAATCCATGCATACTGGAAACATTTTCTTATTTCTATATTTCCAGGGCCTAGAATCTGGCACTTAAGAAGAATTTGGTGATTATGAATACACTATCAGAGACAACAGCTCATACCTCAGCTCTGTTGCTAACCATCTGGCCTATGAGATCTGGGGCTAGTTGTAAAATCTCTCCAAGCCTCTGCTTCTCCACTGGAAAAATAAAAATAAAAATATACCCACTTCGAAAGGATGCTGTGAGGACTGAGTAACGTAAAGCATGGAAAACACAGCATAATACCTGGCACAGAGCAAGCACTCCCCATACAGTAATTTAAAAAGATCTTCTTCCATCCTGCACTCCTCTCCCTCCCTTCCTTCCTTTTTCTCTTCCTTTTTCCTTCCTCTTTTCATTGCCATCCTCCTGCTCCCTTGCTACTCTCTCAGAGCATTGTGTGTACATGTGTATGTGAGTCCATGTTGTGTGCATGTGTATGTATGTGCATATGTGGTTATGTGTATGTGGATGCCTGTGTGTATATGTTGTATGCATGTGTGTGTGTTTGTGTGTATAAGTGTCTGTAGGTATATATGTGTTTACATATGCATGCATGTGTGTATGCATATCTATGTGTGTATCCATGTTAGTTGTATGTGTGTACATATTATATGTGTATGTGCACATGTATTTTTTGCATATGTGTATATGCACATACATGTATATATGTGTGCATGTGTATATGTATGTGTGTGTGTTTGTATGTGTGTGTGTCTTTGAGTGTGTGTGTATGTGTGGGCTTTTTTGTGTGTGTGCGTACCTCCAGCATGGGAGACTCTCGCCCTTGAGGAGTAGGGCTGTGAGTAAATCTTGGGTAGAGGAGTCTGTGCTACCAGTTTAGGGGCTCCATTGCCTGGAAGGCCCAGCCCTTCCAGGGCATGTAAGGACAGTGCCGTGCTTAGAGCTGTTCTCACCTGCCTGGCGGCAGCTCCACCCCTACAAGCCATCGGCAGGGGAGGAGGCCTGATTGTGATGAGGGCCAGATATCCATGCATCTGAGTTTGTCTTTTGCCTGCGTCATCCTGGGTCTTCTCTAGCTCCTCCTGGCCTCCAGGCTTGGTAGGTGAGGATCATGGGAGGTAGAGAACAGGGCTGTTGAGGAAGATGCCTTTACTTTCACAGGCATTGCAGAAGGGCAGCTATCAGGAAGACCCTGGGGATGCCACCCACTAGTGACCTTGCAAGTTGTTAAGTTCTTGATGTCTCTGCTTTCTCATCTGCATAGTGGGAATTTTTGAGATGAGAGTCTTAAAGTCAACTCAGTTTTAAACATACCCAGTAGTCAAACTAGTGAAGAAGGTTAATTTTGGGGAAAAAAAATGATACAGGGAAAATATTCTGACCCATATATAATTCAACCTCAGCTGATTGCTGCTGTGTGAGAAGTTCATCTGAGAACTTCCAATTTTCCAATCATTCAAGAGAAGGCAGAAATCTGACTTTGTACACTAAATCCTACAATACTTCATGTTGAAAAACATCAAGATTTCTTAAAACATTCTACGTGTTGTAAATAAAGCATCTCTATGGTCCAGATACGGTGGTCAGGCCACTAGTTCATGTTCTCAATGTTGTGCATATATTAAACACTCAAATATATTTGTAAATAATCAGATGTTGCTTGCTCCAAGAATGAAAGAAGGAGAGAACTGGGGAGAGGGAGAGAAACAGAAGTGAGTAGTGGAGCAGGGGAAGGTGGCCTAGTCAGGGGGGTGGTTGAGGGCCAGTGAAGGAAGAGTTCAGTTGTGAAAGTGTGTTTGGCTTCTGTCTGATCCCAGAGCAGAGCCCCCAGGACGCACCTGGCTCCCCCATCTCCTCTGATGCAGATAAAAACCAATCTCGAAGTTGGGATGTTCAAGATGGGGGCTACCAGCCAGATCGGCTTCTGTCCACATGCATATGCTCTTCCCCTACCTTGCTGTCATTGTAGAATATGCTGTTTCAGAATAAGGGGATTCCATTCAGAAATGGAGAGGTTTTTGAGTTGTTCAACTTGGCATTTGATATCACCAGACTAAGTCAGATAATATTGCACCAGCTGGGTTTACAGAAATCACCCTGTGCCTTACAGGGCTGGAGCCAAGGTAGGAAGGTGGGTGCCTGTCAGTGAACTCAGCTACCCGCCTACCCAGATGCATTCCTTCCAGTACATCAATGCATGTGCAGGGAGCTGTAACTGCCCTGGGCAAGTGACTTCAACTTCCTGAGCTTCAGTTTCTTCATCTTTAAAGTGGGGATAATGACACTTGGCTCATGTTTGTTGGGAGGACTGGGTAGTATGCCTGTTCCTTTCTTTATTCCCACCTTGCGTTGGCCAGTGTTACACAGATCTCATCACCACACTTGCTTCCCCTCTGTGTGTCCAAGTTTTCTGAGAAGTCCACCTGACTCTAGCCCTGCTCCTTCTCCCAACAGCCACCTAGGGACCTGAAGAGGAAAGGCCCAAGATATCTCTGGCTTCTAAACCTTAACTCACTCAGGTTATCTGTTGACATGTGTGAGTGTAGACTTCAACAAGCACACTCTGAAAGAGTTCAGGCTTCTTCAGATTCAGGATTGGCAGAGAGACAGTGGACCCACTTTTCAACTTCCTTTGGTCAGGAGGGATGGAGTATGTGGTTGGGGCCAATTCCTCTTTTTCTTCTGGGATCCAATTGGCTCATTTATCCTTGGGGACAGTAAAGCATGGAATTAAGAGTGTGGATCAGCGGAGAAAAAAATGCATATACACTGTTGGTGGGAGTGTAAATTAGTTCAACCACTGTGGAAAGCAGTGTGGCAATTCCTCAGAGAGCTAAAACCCAAACTACCATTCAACCCAACAATCCCATTACTGGGTATGTACCCAAAGGAATATAAATTGTTCTGCCATAAAGACACATGCACATGTATGTTCACTGCAGCACTATTCACAATAGCAAAGACATGGAATCAACCTAAATGCTTATCATTGGAAAACTGGATAAAGAAAATGTGATATATATATATACCATGGAATACTACACAGTCATAAAAAGGAATGATATCATGTCCTTTGAGGGAACATGAATGGAGCTGAAGGCCATTATCCTTAGCAAACTAATGCGAGAACAGAAGACCAAATGCCTCACGTTCTCACTTGTAAGTGAGAACTGAATGATGAGAACATATGGGCACAAAGAGGAGAACAACAGGCCCTGGAGCATGCTTGAGGGTGGAGTGTAGGAGGAGGAAGAGGAGCAGGAAAAATAACTATTGGGTACTGGGCTTAATACCTGGGTGATGAAATAATCTCTGTACATCAGACTCCTGTGATCCGAGTTTACCTACGTAACAAACCTACCCATGCACCCCTGAACCTAAAATAAGTTTTTTTTTTTAAATAAAGCAACTGTCTCTTTAAAAAAAAGAAAAACAATTAGCCTGCCTAACATGATGAAACCAAACCCTACCTCCACTAAAAATACAAAAGTTAGTCAGTTGTGGTGGTGCATGCCTGTGGTCCCAGCTACTTTGGAGGCTGAGATATGGGAGGTGGAGGCTGCAGTGAGCTGAGATCGTGCCACTGCACTCCAGCTTGGGCAATAGAGTGAGAGTCTGTCTTAAAAAAAAGAAAGGCATGTGGATTCAGAGTCTGTTCCAATGCCAGGTCTGCCACTTAAAAACTGGGTATCTTTGGGCAAATGACTTAACCTCTCTGAGTTTCAGCTGTAAAATAGGCAAAACAATAATGTTGACCTCAACACAGAACCAGTGTCAAGAGTAAATAAGACAATTTTTGCTGGGCGCGGTGGCTCAAGCCTGTAATCCGAGCACTTTGGGAGGCTGAGATGGGTGGATCACGAGGTCAGGAGATCGAGACCATCCTGGCTAACACGGTGAAACCCCGTCTCTACTAAAAAATACAAAAAACTAGCCGGCACCTGTAGTACCAGCTCCTCGGGAGGCTGAGGCAGGAGAATGACGTGAAGCCGGGAGGCAGAGCTTGCAGTGAGCTGAGATCCGGCCACTGCATTCCAGCCTGGGCGACAGAGCGAAAAAAAAAAAAAAAACAAAAAGTAAATAAGACAATGCACAGAGCATGGCAAGTAGAAGCACTCCAGATTATCAAGTTTACACATTTACTATGTTGATGTAAATTTATAATTCCGTCAATAAACTTTAATAACAAATAGCACCTTTATTGTTTGATGGCATCCAAATCAGAAGGCAAAAAGTCCAGAAGTCTTAGAATCCAGTCCAAAAAAAAAAAAAAAAAAAAAACCTGACAATTAGAAAGACAATGCTTTTCTTCTGAATATGTCAGGGCACAGTGCAGAGTCTATTTTATTTCCCTCTCAGACTCCAAGGACATTGAGCAGAGCTCTGGATTGGACTATGGGTCCAATGTAGGCGAGGTGGTAGAGATGAACAAGATGGAAGGATTATCTGGAGGGTCCGAGAGGGACAGGGGTAGGGAGGTTAAAAAACTTCAGTGAAGAGAAGCTGAGGTGGGAATGGGTAGAATGGGAATAAATCAAGTTGAAAATTCTTTTTGATTCTAGACACTCAAGATAGTGGGGAACAAGATGAATGTGGTCTGCGAGCCACTCATGGGGCAACAGATACTGAGCAGGAATTACAGGTGTGGGGAAAGCTACAAAGGAGGATGTTCATGGTGCTATGAAGATTCACATGAGGGCATCTAGCCTTTATATGAATGGTGTGGTGCAGAATCTCCCTAATTAAGCATGCTTGTGTTTTTAACAGTAATAGTAACAGCAACAACAACAATTAACAATTACCAAGGTCTCACTATCTGCCAGGCATTTTGGATGTATGATCTCATCACATCCCTCCCAGAGCAAGCCACTGAAATAGATATTTTAAAGAAGCTGTGGCTCTGGGAGGTGGAATAATGCCTATAGTCACTAGGCCATCAAGTGCTGAAATCCAATTTGGGGTCAAAACCTCATAGTTGTCCAGTGCATGAACACAGCGAATTCTGGGCTTCAGCTAGTCCTACTTGGGCTAGTTGAGTGCAATCTGAGTGTAACCAAGGAACAGCCTCAAGACTCCCTTCTGTTCTCTTCCTCCAGGGTATACACAAGTTCTCATAAGGTAGGAGGAGAGACCCTGGAAAAGTAGACACACTGAAGGAAAGACTGGTATACAAAAAGGAAGTGAGGGAGGGTCATTTCCATCTCCTCCCTTTGGTGTTGATTTTGTGTCTCTTTCCTTTAGGAATGCACAATCTCACTGCATTCATTCAAACTTCCTGGGCACCTATTTCTCTAGGAGGCTCATACTGTTTATGGAGTGAGGTCTCCCATGGGTATGTTTCCAACTTTTCCTTTTTATTTGGCATCATTTGAGGTTGAGGAGGGGCCTGAGGTCTATTCCTCTGAGGATTGAGGGATGAAAGAAAGTGCCTATTTTCCAGCTCTTTGTGCTGCCACCTTGGGCTTCATGCACTGTCCCAGGGACCAGCCCCTCAATTCAGGAAAGGAAGGGAAAGTGTATTTTTCTGGTCTTTCCAACACTTGGACGAAGCCAGAGGTCCATGTGGGAGAAGACAGATTCATAAGGTAAAATCTTCCCAGACTTATGGATAGCATGAAGTGTGACTGCTAGAAAGGTACTTGGTATTGGAAGTTATTTTCTTTCCAGACCTTGCACAGTTGCTTGCATGCATGAATGTGGCAAAGTCCCTACTGAAATTCCATTTCTCAGGAAAGGTGAAGGTTGAGCAAATTTTTGCTAGGCCTGGTTAAACCTGGGCAATGAGAAGAACAAGAGGCACAAGGCACACTTTTAGAATCAACCTGGACAACTCCTCTGTGTGGTTCTAAATGTTCAGACACTTTAAAACAAACAAACTTCTGTTTTCCATCTCAACTGGAAGTGGTTAGGACCAAAACTGAAAGCAGTGGCATCTAGGAGTGAGGCTGACCTCTCTCTAGTGGAATCTCCTGTCCTGGTTTGGCCAGGGTGAGACCCAGGTGCTGGGTCAGTTTGGTGAAGACTTCGCAGAATAACTTACTCTTTAGTTGCGTATTCAACAAGAATCAATTGCTACTTTTTCTATGTCAAGGCTTGTTCTGGAAACTGGACATTGAGAGATGGTGAAGAGATAGCTATCCCTGATCTCTCAGGATCTCAAGGACTGATGACAGAGAAAATATGTAGTCAAGTAAAATATCCCAAATGTTAAGACTTAAAACAAAGGTCTGTATGAAGTGTTCTGGTTACAGAGAGGAGTGACTAATTCAGCTAGTTCAGGGGAGGATTAACCTAAATAATTCTTGACATATCCCATGTGGCTCAGTCTGATTTTGGTGTAGCCGAAGAGATAGTAAAAAGAGGCAAACGTGATTGTTGGAAGTGATTCAAGCTTTGATTCAGTTTCTGAAGGAAGTGTTAAATGGGGACAGGCTACTCTTATAAATACTGTCTTCTTAGAGCTCCCTCACTCAATATCCTCTATGTGGGACCCCTGAAGTTCCTTCTATTTTCCAATCTCAACTATCAATGCCACAAGACTCTCAGACGCTCAGCTCCCTTGGATTTTAAAAAAATATATCTTCCTAAAACCATAAAAACCCTAAAAGAAAACCTAGGTAATACCATTCAGGACATAGGCATGGGCAAGGACTTAATGTCTAAAACACCAAAAGCAACAGCAACAAAAGCCAAAATTGACAAATAGGATCTAATTAAACTAAAGAGCTTCTGCACAGCAAAAGAAACTACCATCAGAGTATGGGAGAAAATTTTTGCAATCTGCTCATCTGACAAAGGGCTAATATCCAGAACCTATAAAGAACTCAATCGAATTTACAAGAAAAAAACAAACAACCCCATCAAAAAGTGGGCAAAGTATATGAACAGACACTTCTCAAAAGAAGACATTCATACAGCCAACAGACACATGAAAAAATGCTCATCATCACTC
>NW_012101477.1:1078690-1086335 GCF_000951045.1 Mandrillus leucophaeus
GGGGGAGGGATAGCATTAGGAGATATACCTAATGTAAATGACGAGTTAATGGGTGCAGCACACCAACATGGCACATGTATACATATGTAACAAACACTGTGCACATGTACCCTAGAACTTAAAGTATAGTAAAAGAATATATATCTTCCCCGTATTACCTGTGTCTCAGCTCTTTGTTAAATAGAGGACTCAGTCTCTGCATTCTGTGGTATCTTTATGAAGACTGTTGCCCTGATTCTGCCTCCTAAGGAAGTGTAGTGGGGAGGGAAGGAAGATCCTGAATACTCACATTTCAGTAATTTTTTTCCTGTTACTGTTAAATGGGGTTTCTCTAAGACAAGAAGTGGGAGAAGGGCCACCCTGGTAAAGAAGACCTTGTCAAAGGTATGGAGGCAAAAAAGAAGACATGAGAGGGCAAGAGGGCAATTAGATGTGAACAGAGCTGGGGATGTGCATGAGGAAGAAGGCAGGGAGATAAGTTTGGAGAATTTAAAAGCCACCGGAGTGTGAGTGGCCTTGAGGCCAATGTGTAGGAATCTGGACTTGATCCCGAGAGTCATGGAATCTATGGAGGATTTGTTTTGCTTGTTTTTAATTTGAATAAGACAGGATCAGGTTTGCATTTTAAGAAGATGGCTCTGATGGCTTGTGGGAAAATTGGGTGGGATGGAGAGAGAGGCTTGTAGCCAGAAAATCAGTCAGGAAACTGTTGCAAAAGCCTGGGCACATGAGACCTGAACTGATGTGACCAGGGAGACAGGGAGGAAGGGATGAATATCCAAGCTATTTCAGGGTGGAACAGGCAGGGGAAATAGCTTTGCCTGTTGACCAGTGTCCACTCATTTGTCAAGGTGGTCATGAAAGAAGGCATCAGGCACAGAACACATGGATACTCAATGACTTGGCACCCAATCTATGTGCGCAGTAGGTTAATTGCACCTGTAATTAATTACAAGTTCAGGCTTGGAAGCCTTTTTCTGAAGACATAGACCAATGGCCTCAGAACAAGCATCTGGGTGAGGCTTATCCACGTTCCCAGCTTTCCTGGCCACTTCCCACACAGACTCTGATCGCCAAAGACCAGCCTGGGAGCACTGCCCTCTTTCTTAATCCATTGTTCCTCCCTGCTTGGCTTGAAATCTAGGTGGAGGCAATAATAACTTCTTTCCCAGGGTGCACTGAAGAGCACAAAGAGGAGGACATATGGCCTTCTGAGGCAGAAAACCAGGACTCAACTCCAAACACCACTGGGCTTAATGAGTCACTGCACCTCTCAGAGCTTTAGATTCTTCATCTGTAAAATGGAAGAGTGCCTTCCTTTCAAAATTGTGAAAATTATGAAGTAACACATACAAACCCCATGTCATGTGCTTGGCACATAGTAGGTGCTCAATAAATGTTTACTTCCTTCCACTGAATTTTGACTTCCAATGTAAGCCTCAAGTCATTGCTTAGGGGGATGAGCAACTGTGTCTGGTACCTGTTATGATTATTTTATAGATAAGAACATTGAGGCGCACACACACTACATATGTCACTATTTGTAAAATATGACTTGTACTACCTTACAGCCAGAAACTTGGCCTGCTTCAAGCTAGGTCCTGAAACTTACTCCACCTCAAGCTGGGTTCTGGCTTCTGGCTCCAAAGGACCTTCAGAACCAAGGTTATGAAACACACAACACTTTAGCTGACCAGGGACCTGGGAAGTTGGATTCTAAGGGATGCCATAGAAAGTTTGAGTCTCTGAGCATCAAGACTATCTTCTGTCCTGTCAGCTGGGTGACTGGCCAAGTGGACTCCTCACCAGGAGGCTGGTTCATTAAGTGTTTATTATGGACTTTGATGAAGCTGGGACTAAATTTCTCTGGAGCATTTGTGTTGTAGAAGGAAAACAGCAGGAGAGAAGGAGTGAGGCATGTCGTAGATGCTGAAGGGGAGACATTGGAGGCCTTAGAAGGACAGGTCTCAGGCTGGGGACTTAATGAAGGCAGCCTTAGGGAACTCTTTTCTTTCTACCACGAGGGGCAGCTGAATCCCACAAAGTTGTATTAGTGTAGGGCTTTCTGTCTTACAGGCATTCAACTTACACATTTCAGCTTTGAAACAAAAAGAAAGAGAGGAAACAAAAATGTAAAGACAGAGATAATTCTGACCATTATTCTACTCAGTGAGGGTAGACACAGAGGGAGCACACGGTGTGGGGAAAGTGAACCTTCCAACTGGGCATTCACATGCCTCTCTATGTATGAGTGCCTTGCAGCGCCAGGTGTGATTCTGGGGGTTAAGGATTTTAATATTTCCATGCAATATTGCCCCAAGCATACATCTATTTTATTCTCTAAGTGCTTAAGGGAAGCAATGGTAATTTGTTCCAATACTAGAGAGATAATCTGGCCTTGTGGACAGATTGAGAAATGTGTATGAGTCTCCAATAGGGATCCTAGGATGGTGATTCACAATACTCGCCAGCTCCCTGTCCTTTTCTCCGTCTGTGGACATAGAGGACTGAACAACTTTTAGCTTAAGTGGGGCCATGAGACGGGTTTTAACCAGGTTCTAACCAATAGGTTGTGAGCACAAATGATATGCCCCACTATAGGGTTGAAGTTTGTAATTGCCAGTGCAAGAATCTCCAGAGCTGTCTTTCTTTCTGGCATGGTGACCACTTATGACTGCCTTGTAGGCCCTGGATCCTGAGCGACTGTAGCTAACCGAGTCTCCCTACCTGCCTGCATGAGAAATATGCAGCACTGAATGAGAGAGAAACCTTCATGGTTTCATCTGAGATCTTTGGGCCTGCTTGCCTTAGCAGCATAACCCAACCTGTCCTGACTGATACAGAGATTTTTAAAGGGGAATTTTGGGCATACATGATTGCCACCTTACACTGTGACTTTTGAATCTATGCCCCTGTGGGCCCATTAGAGTAGTAGCTCAGTACTTCACATGCATGATCTAATTCAATACTTACCAGTACCCTAAGAGGTTGATAGGATGTTCCCCATTTTGTAGGTGAGAAAATGAGCATAGAGTGGTCAGATACCTTGTCCGTATTCACCATGGCAGGGATGGATTTTAAAGTCAGGTTTTTCTGATGCTGAAGCCAGTGCTCTCTCCATAGTATCACCTGTCCTTATAGCTTCAGAGCTAGGTTCCCCCAAGAGGGAGGGTGAAGCAGTGGAGGTTAGTCAATGGAGCTGCTCCACCAGGCTTTGGCCATTCCAATGTCAGCCAGTCCCTGCCATGTGCTAGGTGTCCCTGCTCCTTCACTTACCCCATACTCCCTCCTACACTAATGATATTTACCCTAGCCACCCTGGCAGGGTGTTCCACTGCCTAATTACTGTTTAGAAACTTCTGAGGTTAGAAAACACGATGTTAAGTACTTAATGGTTAAAGGATTTATGTCAAGTCTAGAGTAGAGTGGGAGACCTGGGTTGCTGGCCCAGGGCAGAGTGGAGAAACTGGGGATTGAGACCAGAGAAGGTGCACTGAGTCACGGAAAAGCAGGGTGGGAACACAGGCTCTGGCAATGCCTACTTAGGGTTAAGCCAAGACTCATATTTTCTGGGTCATGTGACTATGGGGAATGTCACCCACCACTGTCAACTCTTGATTTCTCTCTGGGGTCAAACTCTTGGATTTGCCATTGTACCACATATACAACAAACTATTTATTGAACAGTTGCTAAGTGCCAAAAAGCTGGCTAAGAACCAGAGAGTCATAATTTCATGTATTCTTCACCATCATGAGACAGGCTTTTTGTCCCCCTGTGGAGTCTGAGGCTGACAGGGTGACATGACTTGTTCAAAGATGCACAGGTGATGAATGGTAGATTCTAATCAAGATCTTTCTGGATCCTGAGCTTGGGCTCTTAAACTCCAAGCAGTCACATGTCTCTTTTGAATGAAGTTTGAAAGAACAAAGTCAGGCATCTTTGGAGTCACAATGATATGACTTTGAGACTTCAAACCCTGTGCCTCAAATCCCTATACCTTTTAGTCTGTCTGAATCATGGTGCCCACTTCATTAATGTGGGAATTTTGATTATAGAAAGTAATAAAAATTAGTGTCCTTCCTGAAGATTCTTAGATTTTAGCTTAAAAAGACTGTTCAGTGATAATCCTCTCTATCCTAGACTTACAAATTCATTCCTCTCTTGAATATCTCCCAAGATGGGGAACTCACCACTTCTCCAGGCAGCGCTTTCCCAAGTTACACAGAGCTCTGTCTCAGAGAGCTCTACCTGAGTAAAGGTACAGGCAGAGGAACAGCCCTTATCCCCAGGGGGTGTGAGAAGAGTAGGAGGAGAGGGTAGGAGTGGACATTTAATGGCTGCATCCTGGTGGGTGTCCAGGGGTGCACGCCTGTGTTAGTGATGACTCCATAGTGATAATGGGCCCATTTCCCTAATTGGCATTAGTGACGCCATTTGGTCTGAGCACCCACTTCTGCTTTTCCTTGAGCCACACCTCACTGAAGCTCTACTCTGAATGGTCACACCTGACCTGACGATATCCCAGCTTGTCTTGCTAACACTGATTGGTCTTGGAAGCCTAGGCAAAAGGTGTGTGTCTGTCTGTTCTGGGTGCTTCTAGACTTAGGCTTCTGGCCGGTTTTGCCCTGGATACAAGTGAAAGCCTGGTTTCCTTTCAAAATGAGATGATCATTTTCTGAGAGCAAAGGCCTATTACGACCCAGATAATGGCTTGGACCAGACATTGCTCCTCCTTGGGATTCGACATGGCTTCCAGGGGCCAGAGGCTGACTATCAGCCAACTCACAGGAGGGAAGGGGACATGCTGACTGACAGAGATAGAGAGAGACAGACTTACAGATCCATAGGCAGAGGGAGACACAGAGCATCAGACTGAGAAATAGGGAAGGAGGTATGGAAGGAAGAAAAAAGAATGGAAGGGAGGAAAAGGGAAAAGGAGGAAGGAAAAGGGAAAGGAAGGAAGGAAAGAGGAAAGAAAGAAAAGAAGGAAGGGAGAGAGGGAGGGAGGAAGGAAGCAATAGTACGTACTTTCATAAATGTTGCTTCTTTTGGGAGGCTCCTCAGTTCCCTGTGCTGCTCTCTCCCTCCCTATGCTATCATATGCTAGTTACACAGAGACTCACAAGTACAAGCGCGGCTGGGAAGAAGAGAAAACAGGTATTCTTATGATTCCCATTTTACAGATAAGAAAATTGAGGCCTTGAGAAGCTCAAGTCATACCTTCTGATTATGAGAGGTGGGGTGGGGTCAGTGTCTGGTGGTGTCTGCCCCTTCTTCAGGCATAAAAACAGGCAAGTGATCATTCCCATGTGAGAAGTCTGATGCTCTGAATCTACCAGTCCATACCAGAGCGTGGCCAGGCTAGGGTTTCTGCTAGCAGGCTCTGCAGCCCAGTAGAAGAGAACCAGGGGCTGGTGGAGGATCACTGCGTGCTCTGGACTCTGGCAGGAGCCATCAGGAAGGCTCTCTGAGGCAGCCAGCAAGAAGCCACTCACCTTCCTGTCCTCTCCCTGCCTCTCCCTGTCCTCTGGCCAGGGCTGAACATGAGGTGGGTGATGCAAGGCCCATGGTTCTCTAAATATGACCCTCCCCTTGCTGGATCTCTATCTCTCTAGCTGCAGAGGCGAGAGGTGGCGCTGAGTGGCCTTGCAGGGCTGTCTTCCAGATCTGAAGCTGTTTCTGCTGGGTGGGACCACCTGAGAGTAGGAAGGAGGAGTCCCTGAGGTCCCTGACCTCGGGAAGTTCACAGTTGAGAGAAAACAGACCTGAAATACATAATCTTAAATTATATAAATGCAAATTGTTCTAAGTGCCATGAAGGAAAAGCTCAAGATTCTTTGAAATACTATAACAGAGTGACAATGCAAATCGAGCCTTAATTTAGAAGGAATCCCTAAGGAAATGACAGCTCACCTGAGACACAGAGGGTGAGTAGAAGTAGCCAGCATTGAAGGCAGAGTGTTCCTGGTAGAGGGGATAACATGGGACAGACCCAAGACAGGAAAGAGTTAGGGATATTTGAGAACTCTGCTAAGCTCTTTTCATGTATTATTTCGTTTAATTCCAATAACACTCTGAATGAAGGTTATTAATATCCTCATGGAAGAGATGAGAAAACCTGGGGCCGGGGAGGTATACATGACATATTTTTTGATGGTCTGCTTTTATTCTCATCTCCTATGCTCTGCCCTGAATCTCAGAGACCAGAAACCCAGCAACCACATGCTGCTGAGATTCCCTTGCCTCTAGAGTTCTAGATGTGATCAGTGTTTTGCCAGTGAGATGCACTTGTGCAAGATTTGGAAGAAGAAGGGCCCAGAAGACATTCTTTCTCTTCAAGCAGTGATGCAGACGTGTGAACTGCCGTAAGCCCTGCTTGTCACCTGCCCTGACCTGAAAGTATGGCAGCTGTGAGGGTCAGCAGTGGCTTCCTGGAACCTCCTGACTTCTGCATCAGGAGGAAATTGCTGAGTTTCTGAAGCACAGCCAGAAAACCTGAACACTAGGGACAGACTCTGATTCTTTCTCCTCCAACTGTTCCAAAGATTTTATAAGCACCCAATTTTCTGAATTAAATTTCCTTCTGCTGGGGATGCCTGGAGTGCTTTCCATATTTTGGACTGACTGCATCCTGGCTGATACAGCAGATAGGAAATTTGACCAAGATCACAAGCGAACAAGTGGAATCAGGAGTCAAACCTAGGTGTGTTTGATTTCAGAGCCTGCACTAAAGAAAACAAAACCACAAAACTTAAAATAATAAAACATTCAAAAAATTGTGGTAAAATATACATAACATAAAATTTGTCATATTGACCATATTAAATAAATGTTACCATTGTAACCATTTCTAAGTATACAGTTCAGTGGCATTAAGGACACTCACACTGTCGCACAGCCATCACCACCATCCATCTTCAGAACTCTTTCCATCTTGCAAAACTAAAGCATTGTACCTGTTAAACAAAAACTCTTTATTCTCCTTCCCCACTAACTCCTGGCAACTACCCTTATAGTTTCTGTCTCTATGAACTTGACTACTCTAGGAACCTCACATAAGTGGAATCATATGGTATGGATGCTTTTGTGACTGTCTTATTTCACCTAGTATTTTGACCTTAAGTTTTATCCATGTTGTAGCATGTGTAAGAGTTTTCTCCTTTGTTTAGGCTGAATAATATTCCATTCTGTGTATACACCACATTTTACTTATCCGTTCATCTGCTGATGGGCACCTGGTTTGCTTTCATATTTTGGTTATTGTGACTAGTGCCACTGTGAACATAGGTGTACAAAAGGGCCTATACACTCAACCTATCCACTATGTGCTTTCTAGCTGCCCAGTGATTTCCATTTCACAGCATTCTGAAGACATGTGATTACTCTCCTACCTTTGAGGCTGAAGAATGGGACATCATTTCTCCAAAGTTGAAATGCAAGATTAACAATCATTTCGTAGAAAACCAGGCTGCTTTTCAGCATGGTGCTGGTACCAAAACAGATATCTAGACCAGTGGAACAGAACAGAGGCCTCAGAAATAATGTCACACATCTACAACCATCTGATCTTTGACAAACCTGACAAAAACAAGAAATGGGGAAAGGATTCCCTATTTAATAAATGGTGCTGGGAAAACTGGCTAG
>NW_012101477.1:1087430-1093961 GCF_000951045.1 Mandrillus leucophaeus
GGGAGGGATAGCATTAGGAGAAATACCTATTGTAAACGATGAGTTGATGGGTGTAGCAAACAAACATGGCGCATGGATACCTATGTATCAAACCTGCACGTTGTGCACATGTACCCTAGAATTTAAAGTATAATTAAAAAAAAAAAAAAAGAAAACCAGGCTGTTTTCATCTGGGTCATTGGTGCAGATGGACATATCAGGCTGAAGAAGGAGCTGGGCGAGCGAGCCTAGGGAGGGAATGGGTGGAGCCTTGAGATAGTTTGAGAACCAGCAAACTAGAAGCTCATTTCTGAGCCCCTGATGCAGAGGCTCAAGACACTGCCCTGCTCTGTTTAGCAGCAGGCTCAGGACACCTCCAATTTGAAGGGCAGGCTATGTATTAGGAAATCACTGGTGGCTCTGGAGTGGGTTTTGCTACCAAAGTGAGATCTCCAGGTTGCCTTGGGTCCCTGCATTGTTACTTAATTTCTGCTTTTACCTTTCTTACCTTCTGGTCCCAAGGACTGGGACTTCACTCTGGCTTCTTTTACTCATTTATTTATTAAAATCATTTATTCATTGATTCAATAACTACCTATTGAGTTTTGGTGTACGTTAGGCATGGGAGATAGAGCAGCAAACAAGCAGATACAGTCTTGGCTTTGTGAATCTTGCATTAGAGCAGGAGAGGCATAGAATAAATCCACACATAGGATTACTTAAGACATCGGCTTGTGCCATGAAGAAAATCAAGCAGAGTTGTAAGGTAGAGAATGACTGGGTGAGGGGTGGGGAACATGAGGAGGTGGGTTAGGAGATGTATCTCTGAGGGGATATCTCTGAGGGGGTGACGTTTGAAATGAGATCTGAGTGATAAGGTGCCAGCCCTGTGAGGACCTGGGGGTGGGCATTTCAGGTGCAGAGAAAAGCAGGTGCAAAGGCCATGAAGCAGGAAAGAGAGCTTGCCATGTTCACAAAATAGAAAGAAGGTCTCTGGTTACCCGCAACAATGAACAGTCCTTGACTAGGGCTGCAGATCACCTGAGGCCAGGAGTTCGAGACCAGCCTGGCCAAAATGGTGAAACCCCGTCTCTATTAAAAATACATCAAATTAGCCAGGCTTGGTGGCAGGCACCTGTAATCCTAGCTACTTGGAAGGCTGAGGCAGAACTGCTTGAATCTGGAAGGTGGAGTTTGCAGTGAGCCGAGGTCACACAAATACACCGAAGCCTGGGTGAAAGAGTGAGACTCCATCTCAAACAAACAAACAAAAACAAAAAACAAAAAACAAACAGAAAAAATGGATAGTTCTCACGACCCAGTAGAACATAACATTTGAACCAAAGGCTGCCTGCCTTGAACACCCACTGAAAATGGAAGCGGCTTCCCTTGCTAATCCTTATTTCTGGTTAACCCTGGTCCTGGTTAACCCTTATTTCCCTCACTTCTGCCTCTTCCTACTCTGTCTTCATGTCTCCCTTCACTACTGTGTTCCGAGCATGTTCCACAGCTGAGCCCAGGAAGCCAAAGTCCTCTTTTTAGATACAAGTTCTTACTCAACTTAGAGGCAGAGAATGTTCCCCTAGACAGAGGTTTGTCTGTTTCTGACATGGCATGCCCTGGGGCACATAGCACCTCTTTGACCCAGGCTCACAGATTAGGCAAGTCCAAATTGGGGTTGGCAAACACATCACTCATTTATTCATTTATCAATAGTTATTAGCATCACCATCAATAGAAACAAGTATAACAAATGACAGTTAATGAGGGGAAGTTAGCAAGGAAGGTATTTTTTCAGGGCACCTAATTGGGACCTGAGGCTCAGGCAAGATTTTCAGAAGGAACTGATGTATAAATGGGAGTCTGAAAGATAAGGAGGAATTGGCTAGTAGAGGGACTCATGAGAAAGAAGAGAACTGTAGATTCTGGAAACGGCATGTGCAAAGGCCCCAAGGTGGAAGAGAGCATGGGGTATTTGGAGACTTTTATATGAATGTAGAAGTGTTTTTCAAGGAGGGTGTATGTGTAAGAATCTGGTGGGAATCCTCTAGCCTGTAGGGTCCACATTCTGCAGCACCTTTTTCACCACGGTTTTTGTGTGTGGAATTTTTCTGCACACTTCAAAGTTCTTTATTTGAGTGTCAGGCCAATCTCAGAGGTAAATTATTGCAGAGGAGGAGCAAAGATTGAAGAGATGATTAAGCTCGACTTTCTCTTGTGCTTTTCCTGTGCATGGAAAGTGATCTCCACAGACACCTCTTCCTTTCTGAACCTGGCTTTCCTCCCTTGGTTTCTGTCCCTGCCTACATATCCCCATTTTTCCAACATCTCACCCAGCTGCCCTCCTGGCCATCTTTGGAAAATTCTGCTCCTTCTGCCATGTAGGGTTTTAAGCCCCAGAGCTCAGGCTTGGGGTGGACAGACTCCAGCTGTGGTGAAGAGAATGAATTGAAGGAAGACAGCATGGAGGGAGAGAGACCAGTTAGGGGGTGTTGTGATTATCTGGGATGGCAGTCATGACAGAGTGGGTGCAGAGCGTGACCATGGTTCAGAGATTTTCAAGAGGTCTTTAGGAAGGTGTATGGCTGGGACCTATGGATGGACCTATGATGGACATAGGCACTGAGAAAAGAAACACAGGAGGCAAGATGGGGAGTTAGAGTGGGGCCAGGGGAAGTCACAGTGTGGAACTTGGAGTCACACAACTCCACAACCTTG
The DNA here is from genome assembly GCF_000951045.1 of Mandrillus leucophaeus. Lineage (NCBI taxonomy): Eukaryota > Metazoa > Chordata > Mammalia > Primates > Cercopithecidae > Mandrillus > Mandrillus leucophaeus. The sequence goes on from NW_012101477.1 coordinate 1,090,128, forward strand.
AACAAGTCACTTAACCCCTCTGAGTTGTCTTTCCTTCCTCTGTAAAGTGGGGAGACAAGCAATGCCTATCTCATAGAATGGTGGCGAGAATGAAATGAGCAGCCTTTAGTGCAGTGATTGGCATATGCAAGCTATCACTGTGAAATCCATTCCAGAGGCCTCTTTCCATAAACACATGGTTACTATAGATCTGAAGTCTTGGAGGAAGACCTGGCTGAAGGCAGAGATGTAAAATTTATTTCCCTGAGTCATTGCTCCCACCCACAGGGTAAATGTTTGCAGTATTAATATTGAAGTGTTTAAGAGAATCAACTCTTCACCGAACAGCTTCAGATACTTTAGAGGAACTTGTTTGCATTCAAACAATTAATATGCCAATTGCAAACCAAGCCACTTCACTCATCAGAGTCACCCGGGCACTAGTTGGTGGTAACACTTCAGTGTTTAGTGTGAGTTACAGTGTGTGTTGTGGGGCAATAAAACTGTAATTAGTTTTTTTTTTTTTTCAAATGCATTTCACTTTTCCTCTTTCAGACCTTCAGACTGGTGTTCCTTCCCAGTAAGCAGCCTGCATTCTTGGAGTTTCTGGAATCACTTTGAATTCACTTGTGTTTTGGTTCTAATGGCAGCTGCAGGGCTCTAAGTGGCCAGCTGTCCTGAGAAGGGTGTGCTAATTGCATTGAGGGGCAGGTTCATCTGTAATCTATGAGTATATTTGAGGTGGCCTGGGGTGGTGACTGATTCAAATTAAGATAATAAACATATAATTTCTTCCAGCCAGCCTCTGGGCTCTATATTTCTCCCATCTAAGGAGTCTAGTTGAACAAGAAAAATTAAGAAAGTGTGACTAGCAAAGGAAGATATGAATGGGTAAGAAGATGGACCAGTTGCAAACTAAATAGTCGTACCAGTTATTTGTGCTGTGCATAATACAGCCCAAAAACTTAGTGGCCTAGGACAGCAACTTACTAGGCTGGGTGGGTTTTCTGCTGGTTTCCTCTGGGTTCGTCATACGGTTCATTCAGTTGGGATCTGGGTTCAGCTGGGATGGCTGGGGATTTCTGGGCCTCTCTCCAAGGCATGGGTCACCCTAACCTTCCTACAGGCATTGGCCAAAACAAGTCACACGTCCAAGTCTAGGGTCACTGTGGGGGAGGAGACTACACAAGGGCATGGATTCTGAGAAGGGGGTGTCATTGTGGGTCGTGGCTATGACAGTCTAGCTCAATAGCCCATGCAACATTTCAAAGACTTAATAACTGCAGATTCACTGACTCGCATAAAGGTGGTGGCACAGATGCTGATAATAATGATAATGCTATTATTAATAATATATACCATTTTATACAGCACTAATTAAGTGTTAGGGGTTTAAATAATGCATTCAATTATTTAATCTTCACAGCAGTTCTTCCAGGTTGGTACCACCTCCCAGTTTATAGTTGAGGAAACCGAGGCTCAGAAAAGTGAAGCATGTTTTTCAGAGCATATCTAGTGGCTGCAGTTCTTCCTGAAGTGGGAGAGGCATGACCTGACTCCTTCCGCCGTGGCCAAGAGATCTCTGGACAAAGCTAAATCACAATTCCACAGGAGGTCCTTTGACTTGTTGAGATGTAAGCAGCTTTCACCAAATAGCAGTTTGATGAGCTGAGCATAAGTGAATCAGAAACACGAGGCTGATGTTTGTCTTCATCTGCACAGGGGTTTGGCAGTTTCCAAGTTCCCTTGGCAAGCAGGATTCAGGCTCTGCCAAAACCTGGGGCTCTGGCATCATCGTGCGGGCCTGCAGGTCAGGCCAGGCCTCCAGCCCTTCTGCTGTTCCAATCAGAGTCTGGCCCCTTGTGGCCTCTCCTGCAGCTTCTTCCTGTCCTCGAGTCCCAGGGATAGAACAATAGGAGGTATCTCCATGACTCCAGCACATGTGGGGGCAAGATGGCACAGGCACGGTTTGCTGGAGCACTGTCAGGGCAGCAGTCCCTTAGGTGCCAGGAAACCCAGGCTTCGGAAATTGTGGTGGCAGGGCCCATCCACAGGGCGTACTGTCGGGAATAAGCTCTGGGTGAGGAGAAACTTGGCCTAACAGGACAGGGAGGCTCACTCTGGGCCAAGACAGAGGCGATCTCGCCCAATTCCTTTAAGATCCTGGAATGTCAATCTGAGCAAAAGGAGGTTTCAGGCTGAAAAAGTTTGGAACAGACATGGTTAATTATGCATTTTTTATTGCAAAACTTCTCAGAACCTTTGATATTCTGATGTGTCAATCCAAGAGGGGAGGCAGGGGTGTGCAGATTCAAGCTTGTCTGACAGTGGAGCATTTGGCTCAGCATTTTTTGGGGCTGGTGTTCTCCAGGAGGCACAAAACGATGCCGCTTTCAGTGTGCTCTCAGACCTGCAGGCGCCAGAACGCAGACTCATGACGGCAGGGACTACCTCTGCTTTATTGATATCTCTATAGTCTAGTACATGAGAAGTGGCCAATGAATGCTGGGTAAAGAAATCAGCGAATGAATGAATGTAGGACATCCACAGAATCCCTTGCTCTCTCCCTCTCTCCCTCCCTCCCTCCCTCCCTTCCTCTCTCTCTTCCTTCCTCCTTTCCTCCCTGCCTCTCTTCTCCTCTCTTCCTCCCTTCCTTCCCTTTCTCTTCCTTCCTTCTTTCCTCCCTTCCTTTCTCCTCCCTCTTTCCTTCTCTCCCTCCCTTTCTTTCTCCCTCCTTCCCTTTTCCCTTCCTTCCTCCTTTCTCTTTTCCCTTCCTCCAATTATTTCTTATGGTAGTCACTGTACTAGATCCTAGGGACACAATATAGAAACAGAACAAGACTGGGAATGGTGGCTCACACTTGTAATTCTAGCACTTTGGGAGGCTGAGGCGAGAGGATTGCTTGAGACCAGGAGTTTGAGACAAGCCTGGGCAATATGAAGAAAACCCACCTCTACAAAAAGTACAAAAAATTAGTTGGATGTGGTAGTGGGTGTCTGTAGTCCCAGCTACATGGGAGACTGAGGTGGGAAGATCACCTGAGCCTGAGAGGTCAAGGCTGCAGTGAGCAGTGATCGTGCCACTACACTCCCGCTGGGTGACAGAGTGAGACCCTGTCTCAATAAAATAAAATAAAATAAAAACAGAACAGATCTGTTGTATGGTAATTCATCAATTACAAGTGTTGACTCCAGGAGACTAACTGCTTTTGCTCCCTTAACTGGAGAAGGGTGAGAGGCTGAGAGCTGCCCAGACCACCCTGCCGAGGGCTAGAGAGCAGACACTTCCTGACCCATGACAGGTTGGCTACTTGTTTGTCAAGATCAGACTGCAGGCTGCTTCTTGCTCCCCTGGAATATCCTTTAGCACCTCTTTGTCGACAAGGCCTCCTATTACCCAGACCTGGCAAAGCAGGCCACGAGCCCTCTAGTGCCATTTCCTTGCTGCTGCTAAGGCCAAGACACTGGCCTGGCAGCTCTGGGAGGGCAGGGGCCATGTCTGCCTTGCCCACCAGGGAATCTCTAGTACCTGTCAGGGACCTGGCATTAGTGAATAATTGACAAATGATGAAGTCCAGAAACAATGCTGATTTAAGGCATAGGTCCATATCCATGGGTAAGAAAGAAACAAAAGGAGCAGTGTGTGAAGTTCTGGGGTGTTCCTGACTTCTTGATCGTGGTCCCAGCTCTGAAACTCCAGATGTGCCCCTTGCAAAAGCTACAGAATGTTCCCCCAGCCTCCCTTACTGATCCCTGAACCTGGAGCTCAGCCAATATCCCTCCATCTCCTCTTATGACCAACTTTTCTTCCAGGGATCCGGAAAGACCATTCCTCATCCCATGTTGGCCCTTAGC
>NW_012101477.1:1095951-1130977 GCF_000951045.1 Mandrillus leucophaeus
TGAGAAGTGGCCAATGAATGCTGGGTAAAGAAATCAGCGAATGAATGAATGTAGGACATCCACAGAATCCCTTGCTCTCTCCCTCTCTCCCTCCCTCCCTCCCTCCCTTCCTCTCTCTCTTCCTTCCTCCTTTCCTCCCTGCCTCTCTTCTCCTCTCTTCCTCCCTTCCTTCCCTTTCTCTTCCTTCCTTCTTTCCTCCCTTCCTTTCTCCTCCCTCTTTCCTTCTCTCCCTCCCTTTCTTTCTCCCTCCTTCCCTTTTCCCTTCCTTCCTCCTTTCTCTTTTCCCTTCCTCCAATTATTTCTTATGGTAGTCACTGTACTAGATCCTAGGGACACAATATAGAAACAGAACAAGACTGGGAATGGTGGCTCACACTTGTAATTCTAGCACTTTGGGAGGCTGAGGCGAGAGGATTGCTTGAGACCAGGAGTTTGAGACAAGCCTGGGCAATATGGAGAAAACCCACCTCTACAAAAAGTACAAAAAATTAGTTGGATGTGGTAGTGGGTGTCTGTAGTCCCAGCTACATGGGAGGCTGAGGTGGGAAGATCACCTGAGCCTGAGAGGTCAGGGCTGCAGTGAGCAGTGGTCGTGCCACTACACTCCCGCTGGGTGACAGAGTGAGACCCTGTCTCAATAAAATAAAATAAAATAAAAACAGAACAGATCTGTTGTATGGTAATTCATCAATTACAAGTGTTGACTCCAGGAGACTAACTGCTTTTGCTCCCTTAACTGGAGAAGGGTGAGAGGCTGAGAGCTGCCCAGACCACCCTGCCGAGGGCTAGAGAGCAGACACTTCCTGACCCATGACAGGTTGGCTACTTGTTTGTCAAGATCAGACTGCAGGCTGCTTCTTGCTCCCCTGGAATATCCTTTAGCACCTCTTTGTCGACAAGGCTTCCTATTACCCAGACCTGGCAAAGCAGGCCACGAGCCCTCTAGTGCCATTTCCTTGCTGCTGCTAAGGCCAAGACACTGGCCTGGCAGCTCTGGGAGGGCAGGGGCCATGTCTGCCTTGCCCACCAGGGAATCTCTAGTACCTGTCAGGGACCTGGCATTAGTGAATAATTGACAAATGATGAAGTCCAGAAACAATGCTGATTTAAGGCATAGGTCCATATCCATGGGTAAGAAAGAAACAAAAGGAGCAGTGTGTGAAGTTCTGGGGTGTTCCTGACTTCTTGATCGTGGTCCCAGCTCTGAAACTCCAGATGTGCCCCTTGCAAAAGCTACAGAATGTTCCCCCAGCCTCCCTTACTGATCCCTGAACCTGGAGCTCAGCCAATATCCCTCCATCTCCTCTTATGACCAACTTTTCTTCCAGGGATCCGGAAAGACCATTCCTCATCCCATGTTGGCCCTTAGCATCTGCATCTGGTGGTGACTCTGGTTGGTTCTATCAGATGCTAGAGCTGAACTCACCTCCTGGATTCAAGGCAAAGTTCTGAAAGCATGGGGAATGTTAACATTGTATTATCATAAGCATGGAAACCTACTTCAGACCACAGTACGGTGATGGTGAAAAGGGGGGTCTCTGGGGCTTCCCCCAACATTGAACACCCACAGTAGGCAGGTGACTGGGCTAGGGCCTGTGCTCATGCCTTACACAATCCTGCAAGACAGGGGCTGCTGCTCCATTTTACAGATGAGGAAACTGAGTCTCAGTGGACAAAAGTGACATGTCAGAATCCAAGTGGCTGAATGGGTTTTGAAATCGGGCACGGCTGATTCTGAAGCCCCGGTGACTTTCAGACAGCCCCATTGCTTCCTGAGGATACGTACTTTTCAAGGCTGTCTCCTCAGCTCTGATGACAAAGGGAAAGCCTCAGGGAGAGATGTGAGGAGTGAGACCAAAAGGCCACGGGGTAAGGGAAGAGGAGTAAACCTACTCCTTCATTTATTCATCCATTAAGGTAATACTGAGCATCTATTCTGGACTAGAGACTGGGGACACAGTAGAAAGAAATCCAGCCTGTAGACTCAGAAGGTGAGTCACGTATTTTTTAAGTATGCTAAGTCTTCATTTAACATTGTTGATAAGTTCTCAGAAACTGTGACTTTAAGTTAAAGAATGTGCTATATAACAAAATCATTTTACCATAAGCTAATTGATATAAACAAGAAGTAAGTTCCTATGGCATGCAGTGTGTCATTTTGCTTAATGTCACAGTTTCTGAGGGCCTATTGATGATGTTAAGTGAGAATCTGCTGCATCCCACACATAAATGTAAATGGAACCTGTGAACAGTGCTCTGAAGGAGAAGTGTGAGGCAATAAGAGACATAATGAGAGGGCTCTGGTATGGTCAAGGCGGACAAAGTGGCTTCCCTGGGGAGGCAATGTTTCATCTGGGATCTCAAAAATGAGTAGGGGCTGCGGACAGTGGCTTGCACCTCTAATCCCAGCTACTTGGGAGGCTGAGGCAGGAAGATCGATTAAGGCCAGAAGTTTGCGACCAGCCCGGGAAACACAGCAAGAACATTGCCTCTTAAAAGAATGAGTAGGAATTAGCAAGATGTGTGAGTGTGGAGGGGCAGGAGCAAGAAATATTCCAGAGAGCGCCAAAAGCATATGCAAAGGCCCTGGGTGAGGAGATCCTGGGTCTGTCCGGATGACAGTGAAAAAAGTCTGGGTGGTGTCTTGAAGTTGGAGCACAATTAGCTACTGAAATATTTTAAGCAGAGGAGGGGACATAATCATGTTGGGATTTGGAAACTCTCCAACTATCCTCCTGGCTCCTACACAAGGGGGTATGCTTCCATGTAACTGCTGAGAGTAAGCCTAGCAAGAAGGGATTGGGAGCTGAATCTCCACATGCCAATTCCTTTTGAGAGGCCTCAGTTTCTCCATCTGTATAGTGAGTTTGTAGTCAATGGCGGACATTTTCCATCTAGTTTAAATGTCCTGTGGCACTTCCTCACTCTCTGTGCTGTCCCTCAACAGGACTTTCAGTCCTGGGGAGAAGAAATTCTTTGTATTTCTCAGTCTTCCTCTTGACCATTTTACCACGAACACTTCGAAAGTGAATTCCCACGTGCGCACGGATGCGTATTTGCAGACACTTAGGAAGAGAGTAGGAACTGTTACCTTGGGAGGGCCATGCAGTGGTATCTATTGAACCTAAACATGTGCAGCTGTGATTTAGAGATTCTACTCCTTGGCGTCAACCTTCAAAAAATACCTGCATATGGGCAAAGAAGGATTATAGTTTAAAGTCACTACTTGACAACAATTAAAAGGTATGGCACATTTATAGTATTAGATACTATAAATGTATCTTTATAGTAAGCCGCCATTAAAAGAAATTGTGACTCCTCTATGTAACAACGTGGAAAATCTCTTGCGACATTCTGATGGGTGAAAAAACAAGTTATGGAAACATACATACAAGTTATACAAACATACATACATACATTTGGGAAAAGAAGTATGGGCACGTCCCCCACACCTAGCCTTTCTTATGAGGCTGTGTAATCTATACACACCACACAAAGAATAGAGATTGAAGGAGAAACACTCAACTGATAGTAGTGGTTGTCTCTGGATGGGATTGGAGGTGACAGTGTCAAGAAGGACTCCTGCCTTCTTAGTAATATTCTAATATTTCTAAAAGGAGGAATGCTAGCTTCTTGTGTAAACTAACACTAATTAAAAAATAAGGTAGAACCCTTGAAGACACTCAGGAAAATATTAACCATATTTACAACTGCAGAGGCCGTGTGGTAGGGCCTGAGGAGTGGTTTCCCATTTCTATATTTCTATATTTGATAGTCTTTACACTTTTTTCATAATGAGAATATATTTATATATTCATGGTGCAATAAAAAAGGGAAAAAAGGAAGTAGTCCTTCCAATTTAGTTCTTCTCCAAATGAGCTCAGCAGCTGAGAACACTTGGGGGAGCTGAGGCCCAGGGAGCCCATGTGATTGCAAGCAAGCGAGCAGTGAGTCAGTGGGCGAGGGAAGAAAAGGCCATCCACAGTGCCCGGCTGCATCACGTGACCCCAGAATACAGCAAACTGGCTTGTTTTGCAATCCAGGCAGGTCCTCTAACCACAGGCCTGCTGGCTGGCCCCATGCGGCTGGGGGAGAGGGTGCCAACCCTCTTCCCTTGAATGAGTCATGCCTCTTCCCGCAATAGCTGGGGGAGGACGTGGAGAAGTTGATCTCTGGGGCAGAGGCACAGCTACTGCTCATAGCCCCTGCCAGGCTGGGCACCCTGAAGGCTGAAGGGCCCCAGGGGCCTTTGGGGATGTCCCCAGATGAGGGCTATAGATGAACATAATCATGGACATCTCTTGTAGGCCATGGCAGTCAGTGCCCACTTGTGGTGATTATAAGGAGGTGGGGTTTTGTGGAGCTTCCGTCGCACACTGATGTATATTATGTCCAGGACACTGTGCTCATGTGTCCTATTACCTGTGAGACAGGGCTAACTGTCCCCATTTCACAGATGATAAAACTGAGCCTCAATGGAGGTAAGTAACTCGTCCACATTCTGAGGTCCAAGCTAGTAAGTAGTGTAAATGGGGTGCAAAACCAAGTGTAGCTAAATCCAAGACCAGGTGATTTTCACTGCACTCTGGTTGCTTCCTTTGGACAGAAAATATGTGCTCCCAGCTGTGTGTCCTTGGAGGCCACTTCTTATGGGTCACACTCTCAGGTTTGCTTATAGAAGCAGAAGATGAGGCACAAGAAAAGTGGGAAGTCCTCAGGGATGGCAGCACAGTGATTCTCTGCTAGGTACCAGCCTGAGTACATCACTGCCATATGCTCTTCAGTCTCCTCAACAACTGGTGAAACAATCATCCCTGTTTTGCAGATGGGCAAACTGAGGCTCAGAGACTGAAATGATTATCTAATCACATAGCTAGCAAGAAGAAGCAGGATTCAAAACCAGGTCTATTGGAGTCCAAAACTTACCTTGTGTAGTTACTCATAAGTCCCATCAACCTGTGGGCACACATTCTTGGTGAGACCCGGCTCTCAGCCCTCCTTTCTCTCTTCAGCCTGACTCTTGTCCATGAGGCAAATTCTCATTCATGCTTCAGTACTCCATGGGACATGGCCTTCTCCATGAAGCCTTCCTCAGCTCCTCAGTGAGGGATTTTCACCTCTGTCCTCATGATTTCCTGACCTCAAAGACCTGTAATGACAGGTCACACGGCTTTGTGGCTCCTCCTACTTGTCTATGCAGGAGACCTGTGAGCATCTGTAAGGTAGAGATAGTATCATGTTTTTCAATTTTTTAACCTCTTTGGTTATGTTTTTTTTAAATTCAGAAGCTAATGAAGTGGTTAGGTTACATCATAGCTTTATGGATCCACAGATCTGGGTTTGAATCCTCACTAGGCTAGGCGATGTTGGGGCAATCACTTTTACTTATTTCAGCTCCATCTGTAAAATGGAAATTCTAATGTCTACATCTCAGTGACCTTGTAAAGATTAATTGAAATATACATATGTAAAGTGCTTAGCACAGTGCCTGAGGCTCAGAGTGCATAAATATTATGACCTTCTGGCCTAGTCCTGTGGTGTATCAATACTTGACTGGGGAAAGGGTGCTGCCCTTGTTCATGAGGCTGTCCCTAGTCCATTGCAAGGACCTGATTTGAAGCTTTGAGTACTGCGCATAATTTATAACTTTATCCCCTGAATATATCATTCTTTATTCTTCAGAGGTGGCCATGGATGGTGACTTACACCCCAAATTTAAAGATGCAGACAGCAATGGGATGGGCTGAACAAATCTCTAAACAAAAATTCACATATGAAGTTATGTAAAAATTAAACAAACATTTTCAAAAATGTTAATTCTTAGTTCTAACCAAGGAGAGTAAAATGAGGTACATTAATCATTTCAGAAAAAAATGTTATTAATGCCCAATGCTGGTGAGGTTGGAATGAGAATCATGCATGCACTGCTTGTGACCATCCAAATTCTTACAAGTTTGGGGACAATATGAGAACATATTGTCACACCCTGATATTCAAAGTGAGAAAATGATCTTGAAGAAAGAACTAGCTATAAGCAAAAGATGTTTATTACATCAATATCTAGAACAGAAAAACCCTAGATAATTCTCAAAGGCCCATTCACAAGGGTGTGGTAAATTAAATCATGGTGCACCAATGTAATCATCAGCAGTGTTGATGACAAAGGTCTCATGGAAACGTACAAGATGTTTATTTTACATTACCTAGAGAGCAGAATATTAACTGGAATTTATGAATGTAGCTATGTTAAATTTATGCAAGAACAAATATGGGCAAGAACAGAAAGGTCGGAGGCGGAATGAAAGGGTTGAGGTAGGTGGCAGGCTGTGGATCACCTCCAATGCTATTTGGACTGAGTCATCCTGTAAGTGACCTGAAGAGGTCCCCTGACTTTGGGATTTCATGGCCAGCATCCTTTTCACCAGGCAGTCCAGACTCTCTGCATCTCCTGCAGTCAGTGCTCACCACTGATTCCTCAAATACATTTTCCAAAGATAGAAATGCATATAATTGCCTTTTGTCTGGCTTCAGAAAGCCAAACGGCCTTTACCAGGCATTTTTGGGAGGCCAAAGCACTCTGATCTTGACTAGAAGGTTCCTCAGGAGTGCTCTTCAGCATTGATCAGCAGGAGCTGATCTTGCTCAATGGCTCCTAAGAGCTTTTTTCATAGAAACAAAGAGCTTGCATGGCGGGGAAGCCATCTTAGGCCTAATAAGGCTGATGGGAACCTCGTTAGTTAAGTTAGGAAATTTGGCTGCCCAAGAAATGTGTGTAGGAATCATGCACTTTGGCCTACAGGGTCATTTTCAACTTTAGACAAGGCAATATTATGGATGGAACCATTCATGTCTGAAAGGAACTGCAGAGGGGCCCTCTGCAGGGAGAAAATTCCCAGCTCTTCAGCCACCCCATAGTCTCCCCAGAATCTTCTTTAGCCTCATCCACAGATGCAGGCTCCTGTCCTATGCTTCCATCACAGATGGCCCCGCCTTTGCCCAGCTGCTGAGAACAGGCATGCACTGCCAGTCAACACCAGCCCTGCCACCAAATCACACTATTACAACCTGGATAACCTGAGTAGCCAGAGAGGAATGATTAGGCTCAGTAATGATTTTGCCTTTACTATTGTTCATTTGTTCTTTCACTCATCTGTTCTTCAGTTATGAAGCACCACCTGCTCTATGTTAGACACTGTTTTAGAACATGGGGATATGCCAGGACCATGGTGGCCCCAAGTGAATAATAAAAAGCCAAGAAAATGACATATTTCCATGAGTTCTATAAAAGAAATCAATGAGGTGTTCTGTTCTGGTGCAGAATAATGGGTAGGGATGAGCAGGGCAGAACTTCCTTCCATTGGGGTGACCACTGGGGAACTTTTTGAGGAAGTGTCAGTTCAGCAAAGGTTGGAAAGGGGAGGAAAAGCCAGCTATGCAAGAATCTGGGGGAACAGCCTTCCAGGGAGAGGGAACAGCCGAGCAGCGTGCAGGCAGGCAGAAGCTGGTGTGGTCCAGCATCCTAGAAACATGCTTCCCTGTCTCCTTTCACTCCTCTCTTTCTGTCTGTCCCTACTCTCTTGCTCTCCCTCTTTCCCTTCTTAGTTGATCATTTTTGTCTCTATCCGTATCTTGGTGTCTGATTGACTTACTTTGAGTCTGGCCCTGTCTGTCTCTTTTTTTTTTTTCTTCCCCTTCCTGATCTTTCAGTCTCCCTAACTCCGAATCACTTTTTCCCAGCCTTTGTCTTTTTTCGTACCCTCCCACCCTCGCCCTGTGTTTTCTTAGCACCTCTCACTTTCTCTCTCTCCCCCTCCCCTTTATCTCTCTGTCTCCACCTGACTTTGGTTCCAGTGCTATCTTCCACTTTCCGCCCCTTTGCCTGATGTCTCTTCCGTTCCTGGGCAGAGGCCGCTGGGAAGCACATCTGATTGATATTGCTACTGACAGTCAAAGCCTTTAAATCATTCCCACAGTGTGTCTCTGGGAAGTGGTAAGCCGGTAGTGTTTTGTCTGTAGCCGAGAAAGACAGGGATTTCCAAACAAATATATACATTCTCAGAAATCCAAGTGATTGTATTTCTCCATTGATCCATGATGATGTTGAGTAAGTGTAAAGCTTGCCTGGTGCCTGCAGGGAATCAGAGAGTGAGCGGGCTGTGCTGGGCGAGGAAGGAGGAGGGGGCCGAAACTGGCCCAATGGGGCCCAGGCTACAGCCCGTGCTCTGGGCTCCAAGGACCTGAACAAAGTGGCTTATTTGTAGAAGGGAAAGGGATTACTTCCTGTTGGGAGAATCAGAGAAAGCTTTATGATGCTTAAGCGTCATCTCTTTTGTGAAACCCTTCCTGACCACCTCTCTTATCCCTAAAGAGAAGTGACAGCTCACCCCACATGTGAGCTCTACTGTGTATGGATGTCTGGCTCAGCACCTAGAACTCTTTCTTATTTTTATTTTACTTTAAGTTCTGGGATACATGTGCAGAACGTGCAGGTTTGTTACATAGGTATAAACGTGCCATGGTGGTTTGCTGCACCTATCAACCTGTCATCTAGTTTTTAAGCCCAGTATGCATTAGTTATTTGTCTTAATGCTCTCCCTCCCCTTGCCCCCAATCCCCCAACAAGCCCTGGTGTGTGATGTTCCTCTCCCTGTGCTCATGTGTTATCACTGTTCAACTCCCACTTATGACTGAGAATGCACGATGTTTGATTTTCTGTTCCTCTCTTAGTTTGCTGAGGATGATAGTTTCCAGCTTCATCCATATCCCTGCAAAGGACATGAACTCATTCTTTTTTATGACTGCATAGTATTCAATGGTGTATATGTGCCTCATTTTCTTCATCTCGTCTATCACTGATGGTCATTTGGGTTGATTCCAAGCTTTGCTATTGTAAACAGAGCACCTAGAACTCTTTAGGGTCATTATTTGTTCATAGGTTTTTCTTCCTCATGGGACTATGCAGTTCCTAGAAACAATGATCCAGGGGTACCCAGTTCACACCCTCCGTGGCCATCCTGCAGCCTCTATCCTGTCTGGCTGAGTCTGTTTCCAGTTCAGTGCTCCTTATGGGGGTCTATGTAAGTAACACTTGCTCAGTAGGTTGATGGCTTTGGGAAAGTGCCTCAGTTTCCTCATCTCTAAAATAAGTGTATCAATGAACCAGTGCAGGTGAAGTGCTTGGAATATGATAGAAAATGCTCAGTCATGTGAGCTCTTGTTACTGCTATTACCATTATTATCACTATTGTCATCATCTCATACTCTTCAGGCTTGGGTGCCTTGTAGTTAATTGGCCATAGAATCCTAGCTCTCTTAGTTATGAACGGATAGAACACTATAATTTTTGATGCAGAAGGCTATTTATAATCCATGTGGGCTTTTTTATTCTCTCAAATATATTCTTTCACACCCTGAGTCTCTGTGCAGAGATATTTGGAGAACTTAGGGACTGGTTTGGGCATAACAGATGTTTGAGGAGTATTAGTTTCTTCTCCTCTCTTTCTGCTTGTCTGCTTTGACTGGAAAGGCCTCCTCTGTTGTGTATCTGCCTCCCGACTTCAAAGCTGATGCAATTGTTTCTTCCCGGTGGTGTCTTGCCTGACGTCTGGCCCTTGTCAGCTCTTGGGAGGGTGAGATGATTCCCTTCAGTTGGTCATAGCTACACAGCATAAGCTCTGCCTGAGTGTTTGCCGTAGTAGTTTAAGAGGCTTGATTTATTTGACTCCAAAACTTTTTACCACTTCTCTCTGAAGTTTGGCTTCTTCTAGTGTAAAATGGGAGTATCATGTACTTATACCTTAAATGAAGATTCAATGAGCTAATACGTTCTCCATCCTTACCCGAGTGTAAACTATCCAAGGGCAAAGGCTATGTCTGATTCATCTCTGAAGTCCTAGAGCTGTGCTATCCAGCATGGTAGCCATGAACCACATGTTGCTATTGAGTGCTTTATATATGGCTGGTCTGGATTGAGCTGAGCTGCAAGTTCAAAATACACAGAGGATTTCAAAGACTGAGGACAAAAAACGTGCAAAATAACTCAATTTTTATAGTGATTGCATGTTGAAATGATAAGATTTTGGATATGTTGAGTTAAATAAAATGAGTGAAAAAAGTATTAAATATTAACAGTATTTATATTTTATATTAAAATAAATATATACTATGCTACAATACTCACTTTATAGTAACAAAAATAATTATTAAATAATAACATTATTATTTAAATTGATTTTGCTTATTTCTTTTTGATTTTTAAAAATATGGCTACTAGAAAATTTAAAATTACATATGTGGCTCACATTATAGTTCTACTGGGTGGTGCTGCCTTAGAACACAGTTAAGAATCTGCTTAGCACAATTGAGCACTGCATGTAGATGGGAATGGATGGGTAAATAGATAGAGAAGGAAAAATAAAAGTAAATGAATGGATAAATAAATTAGTAAATTAATAAAGGGTTAAATGAACAGATGAAAATAGGTGAATAGAGAGATAAATGAATAAATAGAAGGATGGATAGATGGGGCAGGTGGATAGATGAATGGAAGGAGGAATTAATAGAATGATGGAGTGAAAGAATGGCTATAAATAAAAAATGAAAAAATTGGTAGATAAATAAATTATGAAAAAAGTTAAATATATAAATGCCTAAGTACAAAAAATAGATACATAAAGAAAGAAAGAACAGATGTCCTGAGAAACCAGGACTTGACTTTGACAAGAAGTTTTGTTCTTGTTCCTGGGCCCATGGAGTCTAAGTCTTTGACCAAGAAAAAAGGTTTACCCTTGCTCTTGGGGAATTTATTATTTTAATTGTTAGCCTTCATCAGAGGTTATTGGAATTTCTTCCCCCTCAGACAGTTTATCACTTGTAAATTATTTGTCACATCGTTGCAATTCTATCCAGATCCTTAACTTTCTAATCATGCATCTTTTATGGGGTCTCCTTTAAAGAAGCACTATAATTACGTGCCAAGGTCTCAGTAAATTTTATCAGGCCATAAAATATTATACTTTAATTATTTGAAAGGGGAATAAAGGCAAATGTTCCCTCTGCAATACTGGTAATCAATACTGCAGGACCCATGGTGGCACAGGCTGGTCCAGACGCCCTTCTTGGGGAGTCCAAGAGCTCATGCTTCCTGTCCCATGCAGAGTCTGCACACAGCAGTGGGGCCTGGTGTACTGATGGTCTTTCTTGATTCTCCAATGGACATTGGGCCATAGTCAACTCATAAGTATACATCCTTGAAGTGGTTTCATTGTGTGCAGCATGTCTAAGCAGTTGTTGGGGAGAATGCTGTTATTTCACCCTTTTTACAGATGAGGAAACTTAGACCCAAAGGGCAATTAGACATGAGATTCTAACTTAGCTCTCCTGGCTCCCTGGTGGTTTTCTGCCCCCCTCATCATGTCACAACTGCTATTATGAACTTGATTCAGAGAATATATATGAGTTTACTGAGTGGATTTTTTTTTATTCTCAAGGATTTGGAAGTAGTAATACTCTGGCGTCAGCACCTTGCCTCCAACATTTAATTAGGTTGTTTATTCATGTTAAACCCTGGTGTTGGAATGAAGTAGTAAACAAGGCAGACAAGCCCACATTCTGCTGGGGCTTGTGGTCTCCCTGGGGAGACAGGCATTGGTCAAATTATCATACAAACCATAGCAATTGCACCTATCATGATTGCTAAGAATGAAGGGCATGGGTTTTGAGAGCTTAAAAACAGGAACCTTGAATGAGTTGAGGGAGGTCATGGAGGCTTTCCAGAGAAAATAAGTGATCTGAGATCCGAAGGATAAGTAGAAGTTAACTAGGTAAACAGAGGAAGGGAGAGTGTTCTAGTTAGAGGGAACAGGATATGCAAAGGGCCTGTGGCAGGAAGAAAATGCAGGGTGGCTGAAGCCGAGTTACCTATGAGAGACAGGGTTAATAAGCCACGTTAAGGCCTTTGGTTTTTACCCTAAGAGCAATGAAGCTTCAGGCAGAGATTTAGTGAAGAGAGATTTCTTTAAAGGCAGTACAGGTAAGATTAAGCTCAGTGCAGGAGATGAGAAGAGGAAGGATTGTGTGCACAAATGAAAGTCAGAGGACTCATTTCTCTAAGCACAGAGGTGAATTCAAGAAGAGGTGGAAGGCAGGAAAGGATGACTAATCCCCACTCATCCTTCTGGTTTTGGCTTCTATGTCATTTCCTTAGGGAGTCCTTTTCTGACCCCCAGCTTGGCCAGTCCCTTCACCCCCACAAGTGGTTCCCCACCCTTCACTTCCCTTTTCACAACACACACACTGTTACTGCCACATCTTACTTAATGGCCTCTTCCCCTCACTGGCTGTGGGCCCCATCCGTGAGGGCAGGGATCAAGTGTGTCTTGATCACTGCTAGTTGCCCCACTCCCAGCCCAGGGCCTGGTACATGGTTGGCAGGCGAGACATATTGCTAAATGAACAAATGATTGGGACACCCATGAGAGGTAGAATTTGTAAGGGGCATGTTTCCTCCAGACTCTTTCCCTCATTCCCCCCCCCGCCCCAACCCCATCTCTCTCTCCCTCCTTATTCACTTCCCTTTTTCGCCCTAAAGCTGAACTTTTCCAAACTTCCTGTTTAAGGGGCTCTCATCTGAAAGATGTGATTGACACATGAGAAAATCTCTGAGCTCGGGGTCTGAAATATCAATTTCCCCAGAAAGGGTTGTGCCGTGTATGTTCTTTACACAGACAAATTACCTTGATTTTTGATTCAAGAGGTAAAATGACTTACTTGGTCATGATTATATAGGAGGAAGATGACAGAGCAATTTATGAAAATCCATGTCACCATCTCAGAGTGACTCATCTTGTTACTAGATTTGCTGCTAATTATCTCAGGGTGAACAGTGAACAATTTTTGGTAAACGCTGTGGTCACAAAACTGGTGAAATCCCTAGCAAAACTTTTCTGACTGAAGAAAGTTCTATATATGTATGTAATACTATGCTAATGGTAGCAAGCATTTGTTCCAGGAACTTTCCCAACTCTCTGTCAGGTGTCTTCCAGTCCAAAATGCTGGATGTTCTGGCAGGGTTTTCTTTTCGGGCAACCGAGTATCTATTATTATATAAAGATACCCTTCAAATAATAACTGAAAACAACCATCATTTACTTTGCTCCCAAATCTACAATTTGAACAGGGTTTGGAAGTGATACACAATACTCCACACAGCATCAGCTGAAGCAGCTCGAGTGAGGCTGAAGATAAACCACCAGGATGACCCACTCACAAGGCTGGCACCAGGGTTCTGTCTCTTGGTCCCCTTCGCAAGAGGCTCTCCACAGCATGTCTTGGGCTTCCTCACAGCGTGGTGGCTGAGTTCCAATCATGAGCATCCTAAGTCACAAGAGGTGGAATTTGCCAATTTCTTAAGGTCTTGGCAAAGCTTGCAGGAGGTCACTTTTGCCATATGCTATTGGCCAAAGTGTCATAAACCTGCCTAGATTCAAGGGAAGGGACGGAGACTCCTTCTTTCAGTAGGAAGTGCTATATTTTTAAAACCCCATAGCAAATATTCATAACCATCTCAGGGGTTCCTTGAACCATTACTTTGATCCAGTATAATCTATCACTGGTTAGGGTGACCTGATAATTTCTTGTCCAAACTAGGAGACATTAAAAGAATCAAATGGGATGCTAGGAATAATAGGACCAGCCAATAAGTACAAAACAATGGTCCCAGACAAATGAAGTATTCAGTCATCTTGTCTCTGGGGGCAAAGATTAATGCCTTTTAGGTGTTCCCAAGTAATTCTGGAAAGGTTATACAACAGACCACTGTGTTCTGTTTAAGTATGGAATCCACTTAAGAAAATCTTGATAAATCCTTTAAAAATAAAGAGTAAATAAAGAGTAATGTCTTACCTGGATATGAAATCATCATTTATCTGGAAATCTCATTTAAATAGAGCTACTGCTTTCCTGAATCTTCCAGTTAACTGTACTGCTCTTATGCTACCATCAGAGACAGAGCACCCCTAAATGCCACGGACTGTGGCTGTCCTGGCCTCTACTTGCTGGGTGTTCATTCTGTACTTGTTTCTGGGCTAGATCCTGAGAAAGCAGATGTGGATAAAACATGATCCTGACCTCTAGGTGCTTGTAACTTATTAGATAAGACAGTCTAGAGCCAATAGGTCATTGCAAAATTCAGTGATAAGGGCCACCATAGAAGTAAAAGTCAGATTTTGTGGGAGCAATAAAAATCAGGTAAATGGAAAAATTCCAGAAAGATTTCACAGAGGAAAGTTACATCAATTTATTGTTTTAATTACCTAGTATGTCTCAGGCACTTTGCTAAGCATTTTATGTCTATCATCTCCTTCAATATTTAGAAAACCCCCTTTGGGGTGAACATTATTACTATCTGTAATTTGTAGATGAGGAAACCGAGGCTTAGAGAGGGGAAGTAATTTGCATGCAAGTGGCAAGCAGCAGAAGTAGAACAGGTCCTGGAGAAAGTGTGACGGAAGATGAGTAGGAGTTTCCAAAGCCTCAAAGAAGGGCATTTTAGGCAGAGGAACCAGCAGTGGTGAGGATGGGCGAGTGGAATAGAGCTTGACCAGCATGGGATACAGTTGGCCATTTGTTGTGCTTGGAGTACAGCTGCGGGGAGACGGTGGAAGGAGGATGAAGTAGGGTCTTAGCTGGGAAGGAATCTTGCAAGGTAGAGAGTGGATATTCCCAACTGGCACTGGGCTCCTTCTGTGTGTTGAGGCAAGGAAGTGAGTAGAATGTTAGTCTTAGCCAGTGTGAACCAACTCCAGCTTGGGCCCCTTGCTGTTCCAGGAGTAATCCATGGACCAGGAGCATCACCCAAAAGTTGCTTAGAAACATAGCATCAGGCCTCACCTCAGACTTATCGAATCAGAGTCTGCATTTTAACAAGATCCCCAGGTGCTTTGTCTGCATATGAAAGCTTGGGAAGCACTTTTCTGGCACAGTGCAGTTCCCAGAGTTCATAACTTTATCTTTGCTCATGGTCAAGACCTTCCACTAATAGTTTCCAGTTTTGCAAATTCAAGCAATGGTTTGCAAAGGTTTTGAGAAAAGGTCAGAGCTGTAACATCAATAACTGTGATCCAACCATTAGATTTCCTTCTCCTGGTTGTTCTAGTGACCTGGACACTCTGCAGTGGAACCAGACCCAACTTTGGTTCCACCTACCCCCTCCAAAAACTTGGAGGAAGTCAGCTCAACAATACAATTTTGTGGGCCACTGGCAGGCACCACGGGTCACTGAGTTCTTATACCATGAGTCCACTGTCGCTACTCCCTGGGGCAGGTATAGATATGAACAGATCCCTACCTTGCCTGGCTCATAGAACAGCTAACCAAGGCTGAATGAGAAAGTGACATCATATTTTACCAGGACAGGGGCTTTCTCTGGTGAAGCTTGGGGGTCTAAGGCCTAAAATGGCTCCTTTTGGCAATTGTATTATCTGCCCACCTGGAGACGCTCTGGGGCAAGAGTGAGGGCAGATGGTGGGGGTATCAGATACCAGAAGGCTTAGGATGCAGAGATGTTGGCTCTTGCTCCTGGTCATCAGGGAGCCTTAACTAGTTCCTAACGTCAGGAGGGGTAACACTGGGTAGAAATGCATCTTCCTGGACACTTCCATTTTTCCTCCTTCTCTCTGTAAGCTATTTCATAGGTATCTCCTCTTCCATGCCAGCCTGTGCTGACCTCTGGGATGAAGAGTGCAGAACTAGTTGTTGACCTGTAAGAGCACTCAGGGTAATGAAGAGAGAGACAAGCAGTGCAGTGTTTTAAAGGCTCTGAGGGAGGGAAGCAATTGGTGCTGGGAGCACAAGAGGAATGGGTCTCTGGTTCCACCTGGAAGACGGCTCTGCCATTTGCTACCTTTATGTCTTTAATCCAATGTCACAGCCTCTTGGATCCTTAAAATCTCAGTCATGTATGCCATGGCTATACTAGTTTCCTCTTTTAGGTTAAGGTGGGGACTAAATGGCCTATGGAACAGTGCCCAGCTAAGGATGTGGCACAGGGTAGGCATTCACAAAATCCTGCCCCCTAACCTCAGACTCCAAGCAGCACCAACCATCCTGGTCACCCAAAGAGATACATTGAAAGAGCTGGTTTCATTTCACAAGCCACAGTTGCCCAGGGTCCCTCCCTGTCTTGTAGGGAAGTGACACCTCCTTCACGTGCCTGAGGAAATGCATGTGATGATGGCGTGCCCCAGGCAAACAAAGGGCTCTTGCAAAACGTACGATTCTCTCCTTGTTGCAGAAGAATGAAAGGGAGGGAGGAAGTAGGCACTCCTCCTTCTTGCATGGCCCACAAAGGGTCTTAAGGCTATTTTTATGAAGATGGACTCTGGGTGATTCAGGGACTCACCCTAAAAGCACTTCTGTCTTGATTTCCTTTTCCTTCTCCTCCTCCTTCTTCTTCCTCCTTTTCTCTTCCTCCTCCCTTTTCTTTTAGTAACATACCTTCTATGTATTTTCTTGAACTTTCTCCCATAGAAGGTAGCCCTCAGAAAACAGTGAACTAATCTAGGCTCCAAGGGGCTTGGTAGGAGAGCTTGTTCATTCTGTGGTTTGCACCAGCCTGGCAGCTGGAGAGCACAAGACAATGATCCCAGGAGGGCGGTGAGGCATAAACCTGGCTCACAGAACTCAGAGAAGCTTCAGAGACCTGGAACAAATAGGCTGTAATGTCAATGGGAAGTTCAGGCCTAGCAGAGGAGGGGAGCAAGTTAGGACCCCGCTCTTCCTCCCATTGACCGGACTTTCTCCATTCTTGCAGGCTCAGCTAGAGTCATTTTCCTTTGAGAATCTGCTTTTCTTGATGTCCCAAGGATTTGGTCTTAGCAGTAGGTGATGACTAACCCTCTCCTTTGAGCAGCGAGAACTCTGTGTCCTTTGAAGGGAGTGTGAATGATGGGTCCACTTCTGCACTGTGGCTCAGCCTCTCTTCCTAGTCACACCAGGAGTGACCCATGCTATGTGATATCATGGGGCCCACATATATGCTTACTCTCTTGCACACCACTAGTGTGTGCACATTTATTTACACCCATATTCACACTTATGCTTTAAGTGTACTTGGCTCCACACATCTCACAGGTGCAGGCACCTGCAGCACAGGGTTCATACTCCCCTCCACAAGTACGTCCTGCCCACTGACTCCATTAGGGAGCTTTATTGCCTGAGCCCCCAGGTGTTTGCAGACCTAACATTGGCAGTGACTGAGTGGGTCTTTTGGTGACACATTCATAAAATCTCATAAATCGTCTCTGTGCAGTGTCGCATGAACATTTTTATTTTCCTCAATAAATACACACATTCTTATTTCCTAACAGCTCCAGCATTGGCAGAATGCCCAGCCAAGGGGTCCACTTACTGTGCACTTGGCCAGGATGCACTGTGGATAGCAATGGGGCCACTCTGTTGGTTGGGACTGAAGACATCTTTGGGGACCCGGGATAATGGAGGCCTGATTTGGATGGGACAATAGGAGTCATCTGGTCTGGATACATATTCTACCTCTCCCCCTGCAAGCCATTCATCTTTTCGTTTGTTCATTTTTTTCTAATGAAACTCTTTTACTGAGGTTTAAGGCATGAGTTACATCAAGGCTGTTTTTCAAACGCAAAAATGAGGCTCAGAAAAATTAAGTGATAATCAAGGATGAGGCCGGAGGATCTGCATTTGAAGCACACTCCAGGTCATTCTGAGGCAGGTGGCTCCTGGTCACACTTGAAGAGTGAAGGTATTTTGTGATTAGACCTCAGGACATAAAACATATTTTTCCCTTTTTAAAAATAAAAACACCTTGGACATAATAACTCTGAAGAAGAGAGGAGTTACTCTTAAGAACAAACATTTTTTACCCAAAACGTAAAACTCTAATAACTTTGGAGTTGACCCTCCAGAGAGGCTGGTGGAGGTGGGTTATTTACCCCTTTCCATGCCAGTTCAACCCTCTCCTGGCTTTGCTCTGTCACTTGCCCCGCCTTAAAAATGATGACATTACCTTATAAGGTGATACCTCTTTACCCCTTACAGAGCTCTTCCACAAATATCATTTAATCCTCACCACAGTCCCACGCAGAGAGCTGTTCCCCACTTCATTTTACAGAGTGAGAAGCAGAAGGGTCAAGATGAAGTTTCACTACCAGTAAGGATCAGAGTCTGGACTATGGCTTCAGTTCCCCAACCTCAAATACAGTTGCTTCCGTGAACTAAAAACTGTTTGCTTGATGTCAGGGGTTTGAGCTTCCTTTGAGCTTCCAGGGGGTCAGTGTGATATATGCTAGGAATTCCAGGGCTGTGGTAACTAAAGTCTCCTGGAATGGAGAGAAGGCAGGAAAAGGGGAGATGAGGGCTGAGGTCAGGGACTGGAGGGTTCTCATTCAGCATTGCCCTATTTTGTGCTATCAAGTCATGCTAATTGAGTGCCATGTCAGAAGTGAAGGGGGACATGTAAAACAAAGGATAATTTTTTTCTCTGAGGTTTTTAAAGTTAAAAGCTTGGGTAAGGTGGAAGTGAGGGAGGTATAGAGCTCTTTGCTTTGCTTTGCTTTGTATTCTGGGAGGTCCGTTATGAAGGAGCCATCAATGGTCTATGAATATCACAAAGGACGTGGGCCAAAGGGGAGCTCCATGAGCTCTGATGCACAAGTCTCTTTCTGGGTTCCCCCAAAATCCTGCCACCAGTGAGTGGGAATGGGGCAAGTTCTCTCCCCTGGGAGCACATCTGCTGAGCAGATCACATAGTTAATCCCTTACAGATTCTGTGTTCATTTGAGATGCTTCCAGAAAACAGAGGAAGATGTTGATATTATCTTGACTCTTCTGACCCACCCATGGGAAATCATAAATTCTGGTCTCTTCAGCCGGTTCTCTAAAGTCCCGAGTTTTCCTGATTCCTATTAGCCCCGTTCCCTACTTCCTGCTTTGCGCTTGTGCTCACAGAACAATGAGATGTAACTCAGGAGTCTCTTGGTGCCTCCTCTGCCACTTGTAGGTCTATAATTCATCAACTAAGTGGTTTTGATGGCAGGGACAGAGGTTTTGCATGGGCTTAGCAACATGGACATTTACTCCTCAAGGCTGCTCTGGCCATGATGACTGCTCACTGCTTTACCTACTAATAGGAGTGACCCACTCTGATTCCTCAATATGGCACCTTTTCCCCAGGGATCAGCCTGGTGGTAGGGTAACTACATTGAATTATTTTTATCATAGAAGGAGCAGTGTTTTGTTCTCATGGGAACAGACACTTACTCTAGATATAGACTTGTTTTCTCTGCCTGAAATGATGCTTCCAGAGCCACCATGGATCTCAGAGGGCCCTCTTTACCATCAGTGTTCCAGGAGCACTGCTTCTGACCAAGGGACTCATCTGACAGCAAATGAAGACCAGCAATTGGCTCATGCCCATTAAATTCACTGACTTTTCAATGTCCTCCCTCAGCCCAGAGCAAGTGGCTGATAGGATTCTGGAATAAGTCTTTTGGAGACTTTATGGCTCTGACTGGGTGGTAGCACTTTGTGGGGCTGGAATAATCAGTGATGGTTTCGCCACAGCCAGGTTTCATAGGTCTGGGAATGAACTCCTCTTACTATTACCCCAGTGATCTGAGAGCAAAGTTTTTGCATCCTTCCCCTGTGAATTTAACCTTTCTTTCCTCTTTTTTTTTTTTTTTTTTGAGATGAAGTCTCACTCTGTCATCCAGACTGGAGTGCAGTGGCACAATCTCGGCCCATTACAACTTCTGCCTCCTGGATCCAAGTGATTCTCCGGCTTCAGTTTCCTGAGTAGCTGGGATTACAGGTGCCCGTCACCATGCTTGGCTAATTTTTGTGCTTTTAGTAGAGACAGGGTTTCACCATGTTGACCAGGCTGGTCTTCAGCTCCTGGCCTCAAATGATCCAACTGTCTTGGCCTCCCAAAGTGTTGGGATTGCAGGTATAAGCCACCACACCCAGCCTAACCTTTCTTTACCTAGAACACATAGATCCCCAGGGGAGAAGTGCTCCCCCGAAAGGGGCACAGTAACAGTTAATTAGAGGGAAGTTGAGACTGCCTCCTGGCCTCCTTGGACTCCTCATGTCCCTGAGTGGACCCACAAAGAAGGGAGTTACTGTGCTGGCTAGGGTGGCTGATCCTGAATACCAAGGAGAAACTGGGTTGCTACTACATAATACAGGTAGGTGGAGTATGTCTGGAATGTAGGGCATCCCCTGGGGCACCCGTTAGTATTTCCAAGTCTGGTGATAAAAGTTGAAAAACCACCATGACCAAATACAGGCGGGACAGCTGACAACCCAGATCCTTCAGGAATGAAGCTTTGGGTCACTTCATCAGGCAACAAAGCACGATGAGCCAGGCTACCTGTTCATTGCAAAGGGAGTGTGAAAAGGGTGGTAGGAGTGCACCAGGACTACTAGCCATGACCACATGACCAGTTGAAGAAATAAGGCCTATAGTAATTATGAGTATTTCTTCATTATTTTGATTTAATTATATTTGTATTACCCAAGTCTTTTATTTTTCTCCACTCTCATTCTCCCTCCATCAAATGCAAGATACATTAAGAGAAATAAACCTTGTAACTCTGCATTTAACTTACAGAATATCAAAAGGGTGTGACTAGGTGTGGCTTAGTTGCGAGATGAATGAACATCACCCAGAGACAGCTAAAGTGACATGTGGGACTTTGTATCCTCTTTTGGGGAGATAGTATGTTTTCAACTGTTTGAAGAATAGTTGGATCATGTTAAGCAGGAATACCACTTTGCTGTGTCTTTATTTGGGTATTATTAGAAGAGTTACACCTGGATGCCAAGTTGAGCAAAAGGTAGATGGTGATGGTTTTGAACTGTGCCAATTTAGCAAAGATAGAACTGTGTTTCCCCAAATTCCCCTCCTTTGTATGGTTCTAGGTTAGGGTTGGCCACAAGAGAAATTTACCTGAGATGAGGAAGGTGGAAAGGAAACAGCTCTCATTTTGCTCCGAAGATCATTAACACAATCATGGGAAGTGTAGGGCTCCACACACTGCTGCAGCCCTTGTATGATTTTTGCTGATCAGCTCCTTCCACTGGGTCTTGTTGATCAGTTTCTCTGAGACTGGTTCAGGTATATGTGCAGCTCTATGACAAAGGGTGTCCGCTTCTTCTGAAAGTTACCAGTTGACAAGGTTAGACATGGAGAGAAACAGATGTAGATCCCAGTTCCTTCTCCTCTTCTTCACATCATTTGATATCCTTCACATCATTTGATATTGCCAACCCTGCTAGCCTGTAGCAACTTCAGATCCACCACCAGATGCAGAGTCTATAGCCTTCTATACACTTTTCCACTAGCTCAGACAATCATATTAGGGCTATTCCTGTTATAAATCTTTTATTCCATACTGTTCATGGGGTTCTGCTTACATATTCAGAAATTTGTTCATGGTAGAGAAATATTTATTAAGTGTCTACTACATGTCAGGCATAGTCTGGGGGCCTGGGATATATCAATGAACAGAAGAAAAATGCATTTGGGACATGCTTTTATACCCCAAATTTTAATAATTCATTACCTGTTAGAAATAAAATATAACTGCCCTGTGTTCTTATTTGCTACTCCTGGCAATCCTACCCATCATGGACAGTGAGATACTGGTAGACTTCCAGCACTGTATTTGGGACCCAACTTTGTACCATTCACATTGCCTCTGCGGTTCCACAGCCTCAGCACATTTGAAGTGACTCATGGTGAGTCTGAGTTTCCTCTAGCAACAGTCTTTTTATTAGAAGCCCAAGCTCTCATTCACTTTTTTACCTTTTTGGAGACCAAGGTAAATTTATTAC
Organism: Mandrillus leucophaeus; assembly: GCF_000951045.1. Lineage (NCBI taxonomy): Eukaryota > Metazoa > Chordata > Mammalia > Primates > Cercopithecidae > Mandrillus > Mandrillus leucophaeus. The sequence continues at coordinate 1,117,822 of NW_012101477.1, forward strand.
CTTGAAATAAGTGGTGCGATGCTGTATCCTCTTTAATTCTCACACCAGCCTTGTAAGGTACATATTATTACTAATTCTATCTACAATGTAGAAAGTGAGGTTCATAGAGATTTAGTAACTTGCCCCAAATCCCAGAGCTGGGAAGTAGTAGAACCAGGATTTGAACACCAGTCAATCTGACTTTCTGTGGGCTTTGTTCACCTTATTTATGTCATAGGTGCCTCAGTTTCTCAGCAAGGGGGAAGCATACCTACCTTGAATCAGTTAGACTCATCTTTAGCAAATAGTCCAATCAGCTTGGGTATATAGCACCGGGCTTCTTGTTGGGAAGCCCAAGCATGTTGATGACCATGGGGTGATGGTGATGATGGTCTCCAGGCACAAGGAAGGCTGAAGAAGAATGAGTTCTCACCCTTATAGAACATTGATGGTGGGTGACCCATTCAGTTGACCTGTTACTCTGGTTTCCCAAGGCCAGGTGCTCATCTCTGCTGTAGAGAACTCCATCTGTAACAGGGATTGTAGAGGCTTGTTAGGCTGGTTCTCTTCCAAAGTAGAATAGAGGATGTCACATATCATTGGCACCAGGCTGTGGTCTTAGGAGCAGCTTTGGGGAACAAGCCGTGGGCTGAGATGAAGGAAGCAGAGCAACAGCTCAGCTTGTCTTAAGGTCTCTCTCTATTGACCTCTTCTTAGAAGCAGAGACAGATGTTGTTACATAGACACACACACATTTGAGATGATATTGCATATAGTATTTTGTATCATGAATCTTTTTCCTAACCCTATATTTCAACTTTTTGACAAATTTTTAAACATTCTTCAAAAACATGATTTTTAATGACTGGATAATATTACTTATGGACACACCATAATTTAATAAAACAGTCTCTTTGCCATCAATTATGTAAGCTCATTCTTTTTGTTCCACATTTAGTAATTAGTTTATTTCTAGATGATTTATATTTTAAATTAATATAGGGGTACTAAATGTTTTTAAAGTTACAAAGATGATAGATTTCTATTAGTTTTCTAGTATGTTATTATCGCAATTTTGAAAAAAATGTATATTTGTTTTATATCAAGCCCTTATACTCAATCTTCAAATTAACATATTTTTATTTGATTGTCTTAGGATTTGAGATGTGTGGTAATGTCATGAGTAAGTGTTCATAATTTCATTTTCTTTTTTCTAATAGTTACATTTCAATGTTCTTCTTGTTGTATTGCTTTAACTAGAATTTCCAGAGCAATTATTAGTGATGATATTGTAGGGAACATTCTTGTCTTGCTCCTACTTCTACTAGCAATGCCGCTTATATAGTGCCATTAGGTATAAAATTGACTATTGCTTTAAGGTAGACATTTTAATCATGTCATATTAGGTTTGAATTTTCCTATTCCTTATATTCTATGATTTTTTCCTAAAAAATGGACATCAAACTTACCAATTACTTATTAATATTTATCCAGATGGTTGCACTTTCATTGACCTGATACATATATTTGTAATGTATCATTAAATAATAGCATTAAATAGGTCTCATTAGTAGCTAGCATTAAATAATCTCTTTATTAGTGATTTTTAAATAACTATGTTTTTAATATTTTAATGAATTACATTTGCTGGTGTGCTTGTAGAATTTTTGTAACAATCTTTAAAAGCAAGGTTAGTTTATAGTTCTGATATCAATATAATACACGCATACCGACATAAAAGAGATGGGAACAAAATACATCAAAGTGTTATCAATGGTCTCCTCTATGTTGGATGGTGGAATACTGGATTTATTTTACTACTTTTCCCTAAATTTGAATATACATTTTTATGATAAAAGTGAACATTATTTCAGTTATCTACTGCTGTGTAACAAATCAACCAAAAACGTAGTGACTAAAATAACAACCATTCTATTGACTCATGACTCTGAGGGCCAATAATTTGGGCTGTGCTCAGCTGGGTGTTTCTTCTGTTGGTCTTGCCCATGGTTACAAATTCTATTGTAGTCAGCTGGTGGATTTGCTGGGGGCTGGTTGATCTAGAGGACCGTAGCTGAGACACTTATATTTCTGTTTCATGTCATGTCATTCAACTTGATAGAAGGAGCAGCAACATCAAATTGCAAAGGTGGAGTGCATGAAGGGATGTGAAGAACTGTTGCAGACAACTTTGCCAAGTTAGCTAAAAACATGCCTTATAATTAAAAATAAAAATAATATTTTAAAAAAGGATAATGTGCAGTGATGAAAAAGATGGCAAAATGAGTATTTTACACATTGCTGATGAGCCTATTAACATTGTAACAAAAAATGATTTGGCAATGAATTTCGTGAGTGGTAAAGTGTTAGTAGACTTTGACCTAATTTTTCTATAACTTGGAGTTTATTCTAAGGAAATAATCAGTTTCATAAAAATTATGTATAAGAATTTTTCTGTATAGCATTATTTATAAGTGAAATACTAAACACAATGTAAATGTCAAATATTAGAGGATTTAGTGATGGCAGATGGCATCTCCATATGATGAAACATGATTTAACCACAAAAATTATATTTTTGGGCATGACAAAGTTTAAAAAGTAAGATTTGTGTGCTTTCATTATGAGTCTAGTTTTGAAAATTGATTGTATTCATATATGTTAATATAATAAACTTGTCTTCATATCAATACAACAGCATACATGTACACACATACAGAAAAATAACTGGAAGACATATATGAGCATAATAATAGTAATTATTTCTGGGTGGTGCTTGGGTTACTGGTGGTATTTATATAATTAAAGCCACAAGCGTTGGTTTGGGGCCAACCTGCCACTTTTGAGTTAGACAGTGCTGATTTTAACTGCCATCCCATGTCCTGTGGAAAGTCCGCATCTTCCTAATGAGTTGTGTGGCTCCTTGAGGATTTGCACTCTCATCATCACCTCTAATAGTGACTTTTTGTGTTCAGAATTCCATTATTCTGTTATTTTGTGTGTGTGTGTGTGTGTGTGTGTGTGTGTGTGTGTGTTTAAATTTATTTTTGTAGAGAGAGGGTCTCATTACATTGCCCAGGCTGGTCTCGAACTCCCAGCCTCAAGTGATCCTTCCACCTTGGCCTCCCAAAGTGTGTGGTTCTTATATCTCTGATCTCGTAGCTTGACCGATGCATGGGGCATAGTTCCTTCTCTTTTATTTCTACCCCCAGTCCTCCTTCAAACAGTTTGGAATATGAATCTGTTGCATGTGCCATACTAGACTTTTACTAAAAATCTATGGCTTAAGAGAAGGGTTATTATCATATACCATATAAAAGGCAAATATATTCTATATTATATCAGAGATACTTAAAGATTTTCTTTTTTGTTTTCATGGACCCTATTGGCAGTATTGTGAAAACTATAGACCTTTTCAAATATTATGTTTTTAAATTCATGCAATAAAATGTACAGGATTATAAAGAAAATGAATTATGTTGAAATAAAGTTATCAAATATTTAAGAAAAAGCAAACTGGTTATACAGTGATGTAAAGTGCTTCTTTATTAATAATGCATTCAGTAACATGATATACAGGTTAGACAGAAATTGAGTATAATATTAAAGTAATGATAAGTATGAATGATATTTTGAAATGTATGTAACAACTGTAATATGACATGAGACCATCTGTGATTTCTGTTGACTGCAGAGTCACAAAAGTTACCAATAACTATTGTGATGGGTTGTCTACATTTATAATTGAAGAAAATGTTAATTTTTAGTTGTAGGTTGGTGAAACTGAGCTGTAATTTTTCCTCCAACTCAGTTCAAGGATTCCCTGAATTCTATCTGTATATCACTTGGGATCCATGGGCCCTGGATTAAGATCTCTTGTATTAGACATTCCTCTTATTCAAAGTCCATTTGGCTCTCCACATGGGTAACACTCTGCCATGTTAAACCTCCTTCTCTTGCCTTACTGCTTTTCTCTCTCTCCCTTTCTTTCCTCCCAGTTTGTTCTGGGAAACTTGGAATTCTTCTCTCTTTGTTAATTTGAGTGAGTCTACAATATCTGATTTCTAATTTTAAAGGTATCTTCTGCCTTATCTTTGAATGTCCACAATCCTTCAGGGTGTTTTCAATCAAAAGAACTGGTCATCTACCCCTTTTGTATTAATAATTATGATAGCCCCCGCTCACAGAGTATTTCCCATGGATGAGCATTATTCTGAAGAGGCCCTTATTTCTTTTTATTTTCTCAAGGGGCAAAGCTTACCCAAAGTCATGCAGCTAGCAGAATGTGGAGTCAGCTCTTACCACCGTACTAGGCCGCTTTCCATTAGTAGCACCCAGAAGAAAATGAAATGGAGCTATTTGGGTCTTTCTTTTCATAGGGTTGGCCGTCTTTAGAAGGCAATTATTTTAAAATAGCATTCTGTTTCCTCTGGTGGTACATTTCTAAATCTTTCACAGTGGTACTGGTTTTCAATGCTTTGGCTGTCTAGGCTCTGGATCCTCTGGGAACTGCTAGGAGAAAGCTAGTGCATAGGATGAGAGAGGACTGGAGCAAAAGACTCTGAGAGAAGCAGAAAGAGGGGACATATCTGGGACCTCCTGGGTCCAGTCTGTTCAGAGGCCTGGCTGGAGCCTGCACCTTGGATTCTCAAGTTAACTCCTATGGCCTTCTATCATAGGCCCCTTTAAGGCTTACATTGTCTTCAGTTGGTTTTTGCTACTTGTAACCAAACATATTTAACAAATACATAATTGACATACATTAATTTTAAAACCAGGAAGAGAATACATATAATCAGCAAGCATTATCAGTTATGGGAAAGGATTTATCATTCTTCCCAGCGCATGTCCCAGGATTGTGCCATTCTAGTGATAGTAGTAGAAGTGATGAGAATGGTGGTGAAAGTGATTTGGGGGAGGAAGGTATAAGACAATGAGAATGCATACATATCCTTCTTTGTGTTTCTACTGTGGTTTTTAAAGCATTGAAAACCAGTACCATTGTAGAAGGTGTAGAAATGTACCACCAGAGGAAACAAAATGTTATTTAAAAATAATTGCCTTCTAAAGATGGCCAATCCTATGAAAAGAAAGACCCAAACAGCTCCAAAGGTATACTAATGTCCACCTCGTATCTTAGCCACTCTTTTGGGGACAAATAGCTTTTTGTTGCTTGTGAAAGTTTATTTGTTGAATTTGTCTTTCTGTATTTCCACCCTAAGGGAATATATACTCCTGCAAAGTAGAGGCCCTCTTTGTATCTACTGAATTATAAATGCCCAGTAAAAGATGAAATGCAAGACAGCCACCATGATGCTGTTGACACTTGGTGGACTGTGATGCTGGTGAAAGAGGTACCTTCCATCTTGATTTATATTTGTTAAGTCAGCCTCCTATCTTCACCATCCAAAATGCTAGTCCGTAAAGGAAATTTCCTGTACTCTGTTAGTGTTGGGAACAATTATCTCAGGTCTTTTGCTCTTGTTTTAAACCCGGTGTTATCCTAATTGTTCCAGGCTTGAAGTTTGTGTTTAGTCTCCTTGGCATGAAGGACTTGCTTTCCCTTAAGAAATGTAGCTTCATCTTTAGGCTTACTTGGGTAGGAGATCGTAGTTATCCCTTAGAATTTCAACCCCAGGCCCTGGCTTGCCAGCAAACACTTTGATATGGGATGCCAAACTGGAGTGTATTTGGAATAGAGGTGGGAAATATGAACCAGGTGACAGGGATGGTGGTTTTAGTCAAATCCTTTCATTTTTATGCCAAAAGAAACCCAATTCAAAGCAGTGTAAGCAAAACAGGTAATATTTTAAATAACTAAAACTATGGGCATGGCTGAATCCAGGTGGCTCAACAATTTTAAAAGAGCTTCTCTCTCTTTTTTTCCCCCCCTCCTCTTTTCTGATTTGCTCCCTTTGGTGTATATTTCATGTTAAATAAGTTCTTTTTCTCCTCTTGGCAATTAGTGATCTCTAGCAGTTTTAGACTTACCCAGACCAGCCTTGTGATTCCAGCATCAGAATTTTTTTTTAAAAAAAAGTCTTTCCCAATATCAGTAAAACAGATATATTTGTATCTTGTGCTCAAATTTTGGACCAGTGATGGAACCACATGACATGGGGGAAAGGAAAGGAAAGAGGTGTGTTGGGAAGATGCAAACAATAGATTATCCACTGCAGTGGGAATGGCCAGAAGGATAATTATGTGGGAAAGACGGGCAAGGGAAGTGACAAGGGTGAGAGTAACGGTGGTGTGGTTGTGAATCTGGTCATGGAAATGGTGATGCTGGTTATGGTAGTGGTGGGGTACTGGTGATTGTGAGAGATACTCCTTGTTCCAGATCCTACTGATTCCAAGAGCACAGTCCAGGAGGATGGTGTATGCAACCCTATTAGTAAAGACACATGATTTCCTGTGGTTCTTGCCTTTAAGGGCAGAAAGGGCTACACGTTTGTCCTAGAAAAAAATTCAATGGTTCCTGAGTCAGCAAGCTCCCCATGCTTGTGGAAGCAGATCACATGGTATCTCAGAAATATACCTATGCATGTTAGCAAAACAACAGAGAAAAACAAGCCTCCACCACCAGGATGGCAGGAAGTGTGGTCAGCTTTCTTGGAGGTGAAGCCAAGATGAGAGGTCGTTGACTTGTACTAATGAAGAGGCACAAAAACTGCTGATTTAAAGAATAATAATAAAAAAAGCACCCTGGGGGACATTTTATTGCACTTAGAAAATGTCCAATTTCATCCTTCATATAAAAAAGTAAAAAAAAAAACATTTTGATTTTTCATAAAAACCAATAGATTAATATAGAAAGAAAAAGTTCCCAGCCAAGAACTAAGCCACAGTTGTGTTCATGTGTATGCCTGAGCTAACTCCTCTGGCCTCATGTGAGCCTCTGCATTTGGCATGCAGATCCCTTGTTCTGTAAAAACTATTTCAGGAACACTTTGAAAAGGCTGCCCAGTGATGGCTGCCTCATTTGGGATTTATTATAATATCATTAGAAGGGGTTATATCACTTGGTATAATGTCAGACACATTGTAGCCTGTGGTTTTATGATGTGGACAAATATCACACTCAGGAATAAGATGGCTCTGAACAAATCAGTTCCATCTGGGTCCTACTGTAAATAGAGCTTTTCCCTTCTGCCGTGGAGGGTGGATTTTCATCCTCATCCGACCCCTTGACCTTCCATTCTGCAGGGTCTTTCTTTTCCTGACCTCCTTGCTCCCCAATCTCTGGGGCCTAGGAGAGAGAAAGAGAGCAAGAGAGTGAGCGAGAGACAGAGAATTCCTTAAGACCCCAAAACAAAGATGCTTGTCAAGCTCAGGAAATGCACGGAGACTGGGGAATTTGCTTTTATCCAGTACCTGCCACGTGGCTGAATCTGTGCTGGATATTTTCACCTGTCTCACCTCACTTTATTCTTACAACGAGCCTATAGAGTAGTAGATAATGTTGCTATTTTACAAAGAAATACTGAGACTGACATGTTTACAAATTTTATATATATATATATATATATTTTTTTTTTTTTTTTGAGACAGGGTCTCACTCTGCTGCCCAGGCTGGAGTGCAGTGGCATGATCTTGGCTCATTGCAGCCTTGACTTTCCAGGCCCAAGTGATTTTCCCATCTCAGCCTTCCAAGTAGCTGGAACTACAGGTGTGTGCCACCACACTTGGCTAATTAATTTTTTTTTTTAAGAGATGGGAGTCTTATTCTGTTGCCCAGGCTTGTCTTGAATTCCTGAGTTTAAGCAATCCTTCCACCTTGGCCTCCCAAAGTGTTGGGATTACAACCATGAGCCACCCACCTGGCCGAAAAGTAAAATTTTGATTCAAGTCTGTAAACTAGCGAGTGAGGAGATTGAGTTTTGAAGCTTATCTGACGTTCATTCCAAAGCCTGTCTGTTTTCTTTCATGGTATCCTGCCATCCCCAACATCTGTATGTCCATGAATAAACTATTCACAGGAGGTAAGGAAACAAGAAATGTGGATATAAGTTGTATTTGGTCAAAGCATAGTTATTTTAAAAACAAATAACAGCATGGTACAACCATCTTGCAGAACTCTTTGGCTTTTTTGAATAAAGTTAAATATCTGCCTATCCTATCCTATGAACTAGGGATATCATTCCCAAGAGAAATGCATACATAGGTACATGTCCACAAAAAAGACTTGTACAAGAATGTTCACAGCAGCTGTTTCATAATAGCCCTAAATACTCGTCATCAGGAAAATAAACAAAGTGTGGTGTATTCATATGGTAGAATATTACACAGCAATAAAAAAATAGTAAACTAAGGTTATATGCTGCAAAATGGGTGGGTCTTATAAATATCATATTGTGCTAAAGAAGACAGACACAAGAGAGAACATAATGAATGATTCCAGTAATATAAAATTTGAGAATGAGGAAAATTACTAATATCTAAAAATGTAAGCTCAAGAGATAGCTAAAGATCTAAAAATATTAATATTAAGATAAGTATCTTAATCTTGTAGATTATAATTAAACTACATTAATCTTATAGGTCAAGGTATGTATCAGTATCCAAAGGTAGTAAAATTGCTAATATCTAAAGATATTAGTTCACAAAAGTGAACTCCTTTCACTTTTGTTTAATTTTCCTCATACTTGAAATTTCTATAATTGGAATCATACCTTACACAACAACACCGCCGTCACTCTCACCCTTTCACAAAGGTGAAAGGAGTTACTCTGAGATAGGAGGTGGATATTGCCCAGTAAGGAGCATGAGAAAACTTTCTGAAGCTATGAACGTGGATAGTTATTTATAAATAGATAAAAATTCATTGAGTTGTATAGTTATGTTTTTTTGTTTGTAGACTAAATAATCAAAAAGCAGAACATAATAAAGAAATATTTAATCAACTGAAGTGATAGAAAAAGGTGGTCAAATTTGTCACTCTCAATGCTTTGGTTTTTATAAATTGGCTATTTGGTTAATTTTGACTCTACTCTGTAAAAAAGGTAGTATGGACGTGTGGAAAGATATATGTTATGCTATAATATTGGATGTTAGATGTTCAGGAAGAATAAATAAATGGTTTATTGATTTATTTCTAGTTCTTCTTAATATAGACAATGAGGTGTCATTCTCTTCCCTTGATAAATTGTTACATGCATCTCCTGCCTGCTCCCTGCCCATTTCCCGTTGCCTTTATTCTTCCTCCCACAACTGCTATCACTAGCACATTTGTATTACACAGTTTAACAGGTCAGAGGATTTTAGGTGAATAGAGAGGAAAGGAAAAAGAAAAGCTGACTTCTTTCATTTTGGTGTTAAAATATAATGAAGTACTTTGCATGGCTTTTATTTTATTATTTTCAGAAGGGCTCTTGTAACAGGTCAACTCATAAATTGGCATGACATCCTGTTTGTTTCTGCCAAGAAGTCAGTCATAGTGAGAGTATTAATTTTTTTGCACGGATATGTGTCAAATTCACTTAAACAATGCTGGGTTGTTAACACTGATGCATGCTATGAAGGAATGTAGACTTGATTTTATCACCATCCCTCTAAGGAGAGCAACCGTATATTGGGAGGGGTTTCTATGATATTTATTTATATTCCATGACTTTTTATTTATTTCCATGGCTTCAAAGAAGCCTGAAAAAACAATTCTCAAGTAAGCTGAGACTGTGTAGACAGGTACTCTGAGTAATTTAGATAATTCATCTACACTGTCTTACATCATGAAGTAGCTGCTCAGTTCCTGTATCTCTTTGTGTAGCTGTGGGTTATTTGGGACAGAGATCCTGTTCCCCTGAATCTCCAAGGGCTTTCTCTTCACTTTGGTAGCTTGAGTATGATTTCCAAAGGCTGCCTTTGGCCTCCCTGCTTTTCTGTGTGGATGCAGCTAATGACCTCAATGTCTAGCTAATGGCATCTTACTCTGCAGTGATGGCTGTTCTGAACACAGAGTGGGAGAGTGGTGATGGGTCAGGATGAGTAGAAAAGTAATAGTTTGGTGATGGAAATGCAGACAACTCTTGGCTTAAGCTCAGTGCTCTGTTCCTTCTCCGTATGAACCGTGACATATTCTCTACTTCTGTAATTGAAAAAAAAAAGTGAGAGCACAATTTGTATAATCACTGGTAGAGCATTAAGTTGTCTGGGCTGGCACAAAACTGGACAGAAGAGCCAACTGCTGACCTCAGTAACACATGCCTAACTACTAGTGCAAGGTTTGGCTTGGTAATAGGATCTTGGTCATAATTACTCATGGATGCTCATGGTTATCTGGACTGGGACTCACCCTCCCAGTCCATGCAGGCAGTCAGACCCTGCTGAGAGATGTGCAATTCATAAAATCCTTCTATGTGTCTAAGTCTGTGGTTGCTATTAGTCTGCACAACATGAGAATAAGAGGACTAATTAAAAAAAATTTAAACCCTTAGACTTTTATTTCACTCTGTTCCTTATAAAATAGTTGTTTTCTCAGCTACATCGAGACATTCAACATATTAATCTGTTTAGTTTTAAACAATGTCCAAATGTTTTCATGTTTATGTACTCAAGTCATTCTTGGCTTGCTTAATAAATTCTACAAATATTTACTGAGTACCTACTCTGTGCTAGACATAGTTCTAGGTATTGGGGACCAAGAAGACAAAGAAGCAGAGAAATGTCCCATTATTGCAGGGCTTATGTTCTAGGGAGGGAGGCAAACAATCAGGGAATAAACAAATATACAATGCTAGGTGACAGGGTTAGGGAGTGGAGAAGGTGGGGAAGGGAGTATGGCTGTAGTTAGGTGATCAGGAAGGATTTTCTGTTGGAACAAAGACGTGAATGAAGTGAAGGAGAAGGCCATGTGGCAACCTGAAAGAAGAGTTGTGGTGATGAGAATGGCCATCTTGGCTTATCCTCATGGAGGAAGGTGCAGAAATGTGCAATATAATTTGGTCCAGAGATCAGGTGAAATCTCTAGTCTCTGGACATCTTGATCAATGGAGATCCTTTCTAAGAGTGGGAATCCCCACAAACTAGTATTTCCGTGGTCATCTTGGGCCCTGAGGTTCACCTCTGAAAGAGCACCTACTGATCCAAGCCATATTTACCCAGGCATGGTCAGCTCCTTCCTTGATTGTCTATTCCCCTGCCTTACACGTATACAGAAATAATAACTCATTAGACTTTAACAATGGCTTGGCAAGTAGGAATACCAAGATGGCACCTACATCTCAGCTTCACAGCTGCTTCAGAGTAAACATTAGGTAACCTCCTTGTTTGAAATGTCCTAGGGTCCCAGGATCTCTGGAGAAGAATCGCTGGCCTGTTCCCCAGACAACACAACTCTCCTCCTGATATCTTGATGGCTCTTTGATTCCTTTCCTCCTTCTCTACCTCTCCTCCTTATCCCCTCTTTCATGGATTGCTCTTGGAATTTCCAAATTCCTCTGGCTTTATTGTGTATTGGCTCTTTCCAGCTTCAGCTCCATCTTTGGCCAATATTTGCCTATCCAAACTTATCAACGTGCTCAGCAGAACATGAGACTTTTATTAAACAGCATATCACATTTTCTTTAGAAGGCAGTAGTGATTAGAGAGAGAAACATGCCAAGAATGAAGCACCATATGTATCGATCTTATATGGATACTGGGGCAATCTGTTCTGCTGGGTCTGTCTAGTGGTTAAGTCTAGGGTTGCATCTTCAGGAAGGGAAAGGACTGGGTGCTATGGATAAGAATCATACGAAGAAGAGACAGACCCTACAAAAAGAAATGGGAAAGTAGAAGGTGGATTTCAGACCAGAGACATTCCCTCTTCAGGCTTTGTTCTCTTGAGCTTAAGTATTCAGAATGTGTTCATGGGCTTCCATAAACAGAGATTTATGTTTCATCTGAGGAGTGCAGCCCTGTGATTATATGAGTTGATAACCTGGAGAGACTTTTAGAGGAAGAGGGCATGTACAGCCAAAGAACCAGGCTGGGCACAGTGGCTCATGCTTATAATCCCAGCACTTTGGGAGGCTGAGACTGAGATGGAAGGATCTCTTGAGCCCAGAAGTTTGAGACCAGCTGGCCCAACATGGTGAGACTTCATCTCTATGAAAAAAAAAAAAAAAGAAAAAGCCGGGTGTGGCACACACCTGTAGTCCCAGCTATTCAGGAGGCTGAGGTGGGAGGATTATTTAAGCCCAGGAGGTTGGGGCTGCAGTGAGCTGAGATGGTGCCACTGCACTCCAGGCAGTATATCCATCAGCATTCCATAGGCACATTCTCTTTGACCTAGTGTTTTCACTTATGGAAATGTGACCTAAAGATACACTTTCATATTACATATATACAAAGATTGTGATAACAGATCACTAGAAACAACCTTAATGTACATCACTGGAAAGTCAATGTAAAAAGTGATACGCTGACAGATGCTTCTAATTGTAGCCATTGAAAAGAATGAAGACCCTATTCCTGCACGGACATAGAATGATATCTAAGATATATTGTCCAGTGGAAAAGATAGAGGGCCGTGGAATGTATACCGTAGGCTTTATCAACGGAGTCTTGAAAAAATGTTTCTATGTAGAAGGTGTTGTGTGAATTAGTGTTAGATTGAGCTGTATCTCACCTGCTTGGCATGGTTCCTCCTAACTTGGGTGATCTGGTTCCCCGGGAATTTTATGCAGATTCCTGGCATGGTTCCTGGAACATGGTAGGTCTCCATCTCTGCTTGGATTCCCCTGGGGATGGAGCTTATCACTTCCTTTTCCCTTGCTGGACAATTCTAATTCTCAGGGAGAGTGAGCTCCTCTGCCTCTTTTTAACTCCTAGTGGGGGTTCTGGCCTGGCTCTAAGCAGGGGTCACTCTTGTTGACAGTGCCCAGACCTTACTTGATCGTATCAGTTCTCAACCAGATGTTCTTCCAGATTCTCAGTAGCTCCTACACTGCCTTTAAAGCTAAGGAGAACCTTCCACACTTTTAAAATTATTTTTATTTTTTTGAGATGGAGTCTCACTCTGTCACCCAGGCTGGAGTGCAGTGGCGCGATCTTAACTCTAACTGCAAGCTCCACTTTCCGGGTTCTTGTCATTCTCCTGCCTGAGTCTCCCGAGTAGCTGGGACTACAGGCGCCTGCCACCACGCCCTGCTAATTTTTTTGTATTTTTAGTAGAGACGGGGTTTCACTGTGTTAGCCA
>NW_012101477.1:1131027-1146579 GCF_000951045.1 Mandrillus leucophaeus
CTAACTGCAAGCTCCACTTTCCGGGTTCTTGTCATTCTCCTGCCTCAGTCTCCCGAGTAGCTGGGACTACAGGCACCTGCCACCACGCCCTGCTAATTTTTTTGTATTTTTAGTAGAGACGGGGTTTCACTGTGTTAGCCAAGATGGTCTCGATCTCCTGACCTTGTGATCTGCCTGCCTTGGCCTCCCAAAGTGCTGGGATTACAAGCATGAGCCGCCACGCCCGGCCAACCTTCCACATTTTTGAGATGGGCTTTGCTCCTAGCGCATGGTCAGCCTGCCTGGGCACTGCTGCTAACGCCTCCCAAGATCTCAGGAGCTGAAGCCTCTCTCCCCATCTAGTGAGTGCTTCCTTGCTGTGTTCTTGGACTCCTACAGTAGTTCTGGCAAGTTAGGGGGCCAAAGCTTTAAAAAGGCTTGTCTGGCTGTCTCTGACTTCGAGGCTGTCAGCCATCTCAGCTCAGTTGTATGTGGTTTAATGAATTGTTACTCTTTTGTGCCTGTGCCCTGAGGTGATTCTTACCACAAAGGGCAAGCTTAAGAAAATCAAATAAATAAATACTAATAAACAGGGAAGCAAGGCTTGGAGAGGTTAATTGCTTTTCTGGGGTTGCAAGGCATGGAGAAGGGAGCTGGGCTGGCCGCCACCACCTCTGTGCTCCGGCCACTTTGCCATTTAACTGCCCCAAAGAGGCCCACTTAAAAGCAAACATATAAATGGAAGTAACTTTTTCAGCAACTTATTGGGTCTTTTCCCACTTAGGAATATTGATTTTTCTCCTCACTGAGCCTGGGATGAGGGGAGTGGTTGAGTCTCAGTCTGAGCACCAAGTAGGTGGGCGTGGTCCCAGCTTGAGTAGGTGTCGGTGACTGTACATGGGAAGTGGTTTCCAGGAGCCCACGTCCTCTCTGCGATAGATGGATTATGTAAAAGGCTCCAAGACACCATAGAAACCTGGCCTGGTTTATACCTGAAAGGAGGGAGGTGTACAGTTTACATTCTCCTGTTCTAATCACGCCACTTTAATGAGATACGAAATTGTGCCAGTTTCACAATTATGATATATATCAGGGCTTAATTATATGTACAGGATGGCGTATTCAATTGAGTACATGCAAATGGAACAGAGATTTTCATTTTACATGTCTCTCCTACTCTCCCTAACAAAGAACTTTCTAGGGGTTTTAGGCATATGGGCAGAGTGGAAAATCAACTTGTACCACATGCCAGCATCTTCTGGCTTCCAAAACAATGAGGAGACACTGGAAACCCATGACTAGAGAGCTAAGGACATTGAATAAATAAAGACGAACCTGATAAAAACATAGTGGCTTTTGATAGCCCATGCAAACATGTCTGGCTTCAATTTGTGGGAATTTTCTTATTGTTAAATGACAAAAGCATAAAAAAAGAGCTAATAAAAATTCTGTGGCTAAAGGTCTTTTTAAAAAAGTACTAGAAAAGCAAGTTCAGAGTCATGGCTGCATTTGTTACTGATTATGAGTAGAAATGGGGAAAAACATTGACCCCTGTGACTTGGCTCTGAATGTGCTGATGAAGCCCCTGGGATCTCCCTGCATGTCACTTTCTGATGCCTGTGGACTCTGGGACAAGAGGCAAGGAAGGAGAGCTCCATGCCAGGCCATGTTTTGCTGTAGGAATGGCTTTGTGAAGGGCTCTTGTGACACTCCAGGATCCACTTCGAGAAATTTCTCCAGTAGGCAAACACTATGAAAGAGAGACCTTGTGGGAGGAGGTAAGGTTGAACTATCTATCATGTCCCTGGCTTTGTGTTGGGAACACCTCTGGCACTTGGGTTTAAGGAACACCTAAAATCAGAGAGGCAGCTGATTTTAGGGACTTTCTTCTTTCACCCAGGGCTACCTGATGACTCTCAGGAAAATCTGTGGAGGAGGTCTTGGTAGCAAGCTGACTGCTGTCTGTTTATGTTCTTGTAGAAACACTGACTCTAGGGAGAAAAACTGACCCATCTATTGAGATGTCAGCCAGACCTGCTACCATTATTTTTCCATTCATTCACTCATTGATTCATTCTTCTCATGAGCTACTAATATGTGCCTGTCCAAACACTAAGGCCCTAGGAATGAATAAGATGAATAAGACCGAATTCTGTCCTGCAGAGGCTTGCAGCGCAGCGGGGAAAGGCATACAACAAAGTATAGGATACCTCTGGTGGGTCCTAGCATAGCAGACGTTTCCCAGAAGCAGGTGTAGTAAATGCTGCTCCGAGTGGGAATGATTTTGCAAAGGATATGATGATTGAAAAGTGTCAAGAGAAGTTCACCAGGTGGATATATTGGAGAACAGAATATTTCTGGTAGAGGGATTTGGGTGATAAAAGGCAAAGAAGCCAGAAGCAGCTGAGGATTTTGACGGATCTGCAGGCTTGCCATCTGGAAACAGGTTTCTAATAAAGTGCCTTGATCATTCTATCCAACATAACTCATTTCAATGATTGCTTTTTGATTTACATCTAGGGCTCTGTCCAGGTTTCTGGCATCCTCCATGATAATGAGGGCGAATGGATGAAAACTAATATGAGAAAGCCAGGTTTGTACAGGAGGAGTTTCAAGTCTAGGACAGGTAAAAGCATGCAGATAGCCTGTCCAAGGCATGCAGTGGTTAGTGCGTTAGAGAGGTACAAAGAGATAATTGTAGGAAACAGAAGAGGTACCACGTGCTGGATAAGTGGTCCAAGAAGGCTTCCTGGAAAAGGTTCAATTAGAATTGGACCTTCAAGGATGGAAGACAAAAGACATCCTCCTATGCAGGAACAAAGATGTGGGAATTGCCTAGGCTAGTGAGATTATTTCTACTATCGAACATCAACCTGACTTCTAAAACATTAGTTTACAAACCAGGTTTTGTACCAGAATCCCTTGTTGAGGGCAGAGAGGAATTACATAGAAATTTCTGGGACTGACTCCTAGAAATTCAGATTTCAAGTGGAATACACATTTTAGTGAACTCAGAGGATGCTGATACCCACAATGCAGATGGGATTCCATTTGATGGCGGCAGGAGGGAGGGGAGGACTGACTCTGGGTATACACAGACATGGGTTCAAATCACGAGCTTACCTCTTATTGGCTCTGTCACTTAAGGCAACATGCTTAGTTCCCTTCAGCCTCGCATTACTTGCTCCCAAGAGGTGATAATAACAGCCCAGAAGCGTAGTTGTGAAAATAAATAAAATGATATTTGTCACAGTGCCACATAATTTCTGGCTAATAGTGGTTAGGGGATAAATCTGAGTTTTCTTCCTCTCCTCTATTTAGTAAAAATGGCATATATCTTCTGGGGTGGTCAAAATGCCCAAGAGGCGTAATTCTTGGCCCCAAGAAAGCACTGGTCACAGAGAGGTGGGCATTTGCTCTCCTCAAATAAACTGTTAGACACAAAGGAGTCTCCTGGACCTCAGCATCTCTTTCTTGCATTAGACAATGCCTAGCATTCTCCAGCTATGCCCTTTAAACCTGGGCATGAAACAGTTTTTGTGTCCAGTGAATATACAAACACCCCTGAGGAATGTTAGTGGATTAAGCCCCTATGAACTCACACCTTAGGATGGGTGAAGTACTGGCTGAATGCTTACCTGATAGAGGAGTGTCAGCTCTCCAAGCCTGCAAAGTGATAATCAGGTCTAGTGGTTTTAAAATTCTTCTTCATGAAGCACTAGAGGTGAGCCCACAATATTTGGTTGTGCTCTGGACAACTCTAGGGGGAGCCAGCCTCATAGTCTACAACATGCCCTGTATCTCCTAAGGTTGTGCAGTGCATAACCTGCACAACTGTCTCTGGTGGCTCTACCTAAGGGTTTCCATGGAGTTGGTTTTGGAAGGAGGGTAGGGATGCTGGCAGGCAGAGGTGGCTACAGGTCCCCACTTGCCTTCAGAAAAGCCCTGTGGTATAAAGTAGGGTTTTGTGGAAGGTTTTCTTTTACGATAAAGGATAAGCCAGGGCCCTATTCAGTCTCCTCATTTTGCAATTGGGAAACTAAGGTTCCACTGTGAGAATGTGGTCCAGCCGGCACTATTCCCCAGGATTCTTTGGCCTGTGGGGACAGAGTAGGACAGGTATGAAAGTTGGGGAGTGCTCCGTTCCCGTAATGTGTCTGGGCAGGAAGAGGAGGCTCTGGCCAGAGCAACCTCCCAGATAGGACAGTCTTGAAGAAATCAAGCCTCCGTTCACAGGTGGAGCCTTAGGCCGGCCTCCAGGGAAGCTCAATGATTCCACTAAGCAAAGGTGTCAGGAACAGAGACATTTTAGGCTCGCCTGTCATTCAGGCAGGCAGCAGCTAATAGAGGCCTGCCTAGGCCGGAGCCCAGGCCTGGGACCATGCATTTGCTCATCAAGGCCAGGGAGAGACTTTGAAGAATCCACTTCCCCTTTTCCCTGCTGAATTATAAGAAATGGAGAGAGAGGAGCACTCACAGCCAGGAAGGCAGGCCAAGGCGGTCCTTGAAGGAAAAGGAAAGTGAGATGAGGACGTGGGTGGGTGGGGCGGGACACCCCTCCCTCCGCCGCCTACTCCTCTGAGCTTCCTGCTGGGGGCACCTCTCAAAGCCTCTTGGGGAGCCTGGGCCTGTTCTCTGGCAGGGACCTGAGCTGGGCCTGCGGTCAGCCTTCCAGACTCAGGGCACCTCCAGGCCTGCCTGTGGGTCTGCTTCCCTCACCTCAGGGCTCTCCTGGGAAAGCAGAGACAGGCGGGCCCGCCTGGAGCACTTTCGGGCAGCAATGACTTCAGTGCTTGTCCCCAAAATAAATGCACCACAGACAAGACAATGTGGTCAGGGGCTGAAGAGTTACTGTAAATACCAGCCTGGGCTTCCTATTTCTGTTCCTGTGACTCCCAGGGGGGCAGGCGCTGGCCAGCCCCTTCCCAGCCCCTTCCCAGTGCACTCTGTTCTTACTGCCACATCCAAGGAAAAGCTTTGGCCTGGAATTCCTCATCCAACTGTCCCTGGGACCCCTTTTTGGGTTTGCAGAAGGGACCTTACTCTCACCCCCAAACAGGGCTTAGACTGAATCTGGCTTTCTGCAAGGAGATGCAAACACTACGTGTTGGCACTGTGCCAACTATTCACATGTTTTTTGGCCTCACACCAAGCCCCAAATTTTGGAGAATCAAAACACTAACATCTTATCCTTAAGAGCACTGTCTTAACCCATGTATGCCTAGCATTCCGTTATTGGAACACTAAGCTTGTGGGAGTTATTTATATCCTACTCCTCAAGGTCATCGCCAAGGTCTGATTTTTCACAGAAAAAATTTGCAACCTCCATCATCAATGGGTTAAAGGCTTGACATGGTTTAGTACATCTGGTCCTTACCATAGTCACAGGATGTAGGTATGTCTATACCCATTTTATAGGTGGGAAAATCAAAGCAAGAACGTAAAGGTGCTTGCCCAAGGACATCCCATCAGTAAGCTAGGAGTCAAACCCAAGCAGCCTGACCCCAGACCTGTATTTGTAGCTGCTAGGCTGCACAGGGCAATGGTGTCAATCACCTTCTGCAGATGGAGGGAGCCATGTGCAAAGAAGGGTTCGAGGTCAATTGCCTAACGAGTTAGGGGGCGGATTTGAATCTAGGCTTGGTGGGCTCCAAAGGTCCTCCCACTGCACTGGGGCGCCTTCTAGAGGCAGGACAGCAGCACATCATTGGAACATTTGTTCTGACCTCTTTCTAGCTTCTGGGCGGCTGACACCCTGGCTTGTAGCTACCTCCCATGGTCAGTGCTTAATGAGGGATGAATCAACATTCATACACACCCGCACGGAGGCTTCTAATATGAGTGAGTTTGCTGTTTCCAAGGACAGATGATCCCTGCCTTTGGGAGGTTGCTCTGGTTGTGGTGTTTCTTGCCTTTCAAGTATTGAGTGCTCTCAGGTGTATCTCCCTCAGAGTCCTCTCACTCTTGAAGAGCCATGCTGCATTTGTGAACTGATCCTTGCCAGGAAGTCTCACAGCAGTCTCAGAGGGTGTCTGGTCAACCTAGGAAATGGGCATGTAGCTCCTCCTATTCAGCACCTCTGCTGTAGAAGGGAAAACTATGGAAGCCAGGCATTTTCCTCCTGAAGGGAACTAGCTATATAGGCTTGCATGTAGAGAAAGAAGAGAAAGTGGACTGAGTTGACCACATGGAACAAAACTTAAATGCTGCATCATTTCTTTCAAGCAGATCTGCTGAGGCCAAGTGGAGCCATAATACCTTCCTGTTCACCCAAAGTATCTGATAATATATTAGCACTGGGTGATAGTATACTGCTTTCTGCGTATAATAGAATTGTGACATCTCATCTGGTTTACCTCCTTGCTTTTGCTAATAAGAAGCTCATAACTTAAATTTGTACTCAATTGTTACAACTCTTCTCAAAAAAGAAGTTATCGGAATACTTCTGTTCCCCTTATCTTCTGCATACTGGCTCTTGTGTTTTGTTTAGGATAGGTTGAAAATTTGTTCATTTTATGTGAACTCATTTATCGTAAGTCACCTGGAATTCAGAGTCTAATAAAATAAATTTTTTAAACACATTTTGTGACTAGTATGTGCCAAGTGCCATACAGTTTAATTTCATTCACTACCCATTTGTTGTTTACTTGTTTATTTCTCAAATATTTATTGAGCACCTTGCATATGCCAAGGTGCCTGTCTTAGATTGCTTGCATTGCTATAAAGGAATACCTGAGGCTGAGTAATTTATAAGGAAAGCAGATTTATTTGGCTCATAGTTCTGCAGGCTGTACCAGGAGCCTGATATCAGCATCTGCTTCTGGTGAGGGCTTCAGGGAGCTTCCACTCATGGTGGAAGGTGAAAAGGAGCAGGTGTTACATGGTGAAAGAGGAGAGGGAGGTGCCTGGCTCTTTCAACAATCAGCTGTCATGAACAATCAGCTCTCATAATCAGCTCTCATACTCTCCAGGAAGGCACCAAGCTCTTCATGAGGGATCTGAGGCCATGACCCAGACACCTCCCACCAGGCCCTGCCTCCAATCCTGAGAATCATATTGCAACATGAGATTTGGAGGGGATGAATATCCAAACTATGTCAGTGTCATTGTTGGTGCTGGGGACCCTCTGGTGCGCTAGTCAGGCAAGGTCCCTACTGTCCTGGGGCTCACCATATAGAGGGCGAGTCAGGCATTAAACAAAAAGTGCACATGTGTAAACACACAATCTACACATGCACTCTACATGCACTCTACACGCACACACTCACATACACACATTCACATAGTGGGCCAGCTAGTGTTAGGTGCTATGAGAAAAAATTAATAGAGTAAGAAGTAAGAGGATGTCTGGGTGGTGGGGCAGGGAGGTGAGACCCTGCCGTTTTGCGTGGGTCACCAGGGGAACCCTCTTGGTTGAGCTGACCTGTGAGCAGAGACCCAAACGAGCAAATTACAGTTATGTGAGAATTGGGGAAATGCAGGCAGTTCCTATGACCTTTACAATAATCTGGGGGGCATTAATGGAATCAATGGCTTTTAAAAAATTAATATTCGGCCGGGCGCGGTGGCTCAAGCCTGTAATCTCAGCACTTTGGGAGGCCAAGATGGGCGGATCACGAGGTCAGGAGATCGAGACCATCCTGGCTAACACGGTGAAACCCCGTCTCTACTAAAAAATACAAAAAAACTAGCCAGGGGTGGTGATGGGCACCTGTAGTCCCAGCTACTCAGGAGGCTGAGGCAGGAGAATGGCGTAAACCCGGGAGGCGGAGCTTGCAGTGAGCTGAGATCGACCATTGCACTCCAGCCTGGGCGACAGAGTGAGACTCCATCTCAAAAAAAAAAACAAAAAAAAACCAAAAAAAAATACTAATAATTTTCTTAATAGAGGGGGAGTCTGAGGCTCAGAGATTTAAAATAATTTGAAGCTGAATCAGGCTTCTATCCCAGGCCCTATGTCATTTCCCTCAGAGTGCGGCACAAAGATGTGTGTGAAGGGTTTGGGGCCAGACCCACCCGATTTGGCATTTCAGCTCCTCCATCTCACCAGCTCAAGGCATCAGAGTGAACTTGAGCAAGTTGTAACCTCTCCGTGCCTTGTTTACTAATCTGTAAAATGGGGATAAAAATAGTCCCTACCTCACTGGATTGTCATGAGGATGAAATGGTGGGCTCAGTATGTGGCCAGAGGTTGGGGCCCACTGATGTAAGCCATTATTCTTACATATGTTGTCTCTCTTCCTTCAAAAGAGACAGGCTACAGACTTCCAAGTCACGCTGGCTTATATGTGATGCCCTGCTCTCCTTCGTCTCTTCCACAGGCTCGAGGAGACTTTTCCTGCAGCAGCAAAGGCTGTTCTTGCATGCTGAGACAAGCAGCCTCAGGGTGCAGGGTGGAATTGCTGCACCATCTCCCTTGGGTGTCTGTTATCAGGGATTGATGGCAGCCCCAGCGTAGAGCATTTGGAGGTGGTCTGAGTGTGGTATGGGGTGAGCGAGTTTCCCAAAAAGCCAGTAACTTGCCCTTTCTGAAAACTGTGCTCTAGAAAACCTAAGTTTTGCTTTCCATCCCACAGCAACTTCCTTTAAAAGCATCGAGGAAGGGAAGCACACAGAGGAGGTGGAGCCAGCTGGAGCTACAGCTTAGGCCCTGAATTAGGATGCAGGTCCCCTGGGATCCTGTCTGGACTTACAGAGGCTGTTTTTTGATGAAAATAGAGGCCTTAATGGCTTCCTGTTTAGATGTTATTGCTTTACCATGAGACCCAAGGGAGATGGTGTAGCAATTCGACCCTGCACCCTGAGGTGGAAGAGATGAGGACACCAGAGCGTTGCCCTCTGAGGGTTGACTGCGTCCTGCCCCTGCCTAGTGCTTCTCTCCGACAACCACAGCCACTCTCTCCGGGCTCTTCCCTCCCCTTTAAACTGAGGGGAGGTAACGGCTCCTCTGTGTTGCCAGCCCCCGGATGCTGCACCAACTCTTCTGGGTCTCCTTAACCCTGCTCACACCCCTGTAAATACTCCCTATAATAAACCCTCAGTTATCCCCGTTCATGGCACCATCTGTTTCCTTCCAAGACCAGCACGCATATAAGTCGACAATGCATCTGCATTCTAGAAAATAATTCAGTGTTTCAGACAAGAATATTGTTGATTTTTAAAGAAATTTCCCATACCTACACTAAAGGAACACCAAATTTACTACTGTATCAGTGAGGTGAGTTAACATAAAACAGTAAGTTGATTACTAAGAAATGTAAATGGCTAATAGACTGAAAAATCAGCTAAACTGTAATGAAATAAGCCACAAATAAGTAAAAAAGAGACCTAATTTACCCTCTCAAACTCTGTTGTGGAGGTGTTAAGTGGGTTCCTTAGGGAAATGCATCAAGAGTCTTAAACATCTTTATTCTTATGAGTCAAACAACTCTCTTGTGAAGTGTCTGCTTAGGGAAATACTCAGAGATGTAAAGATCCATGGACAAAGATGTACATCTCAGGGTTATTCAGTAGTGACAAATTGGGAGCGATGTACATATGCCACAAAAGAAGGTTGGCTTAAGAAACCATGCTCCATGTAGAAGTAAAGTGGTTAAGTGCATAGTCTCTGGCATCAAACCATCTGGTTACACATCGTGCCATGGTGTGTGTCATCTAATCCTCACCATGGAAGCTGTGCTTGGCAGGAGACACCTAGGAAGTTCTCAATGAACATGAGCTTTTTTAGATAAAAAGTTATTTTCTAGAAAAGCTTCTCTATATCCATTAGGTGGATGCTTCTGAAGAATATTTAATGATATATAAAATTATTTGTGGCATAACATAAAATAAGGATCAATAAAATAGTAATTTAGAATTTAGATGTAGAATAATCCTCATGATTTTAGCATGAAGGTATGCTGAAATGACAAGAGCCTTTGGATCTAGATGGTATGATTACTGTTGATTCTGATTGTCTTTAGTTTTCAAATTATTTGAAATAGATTATTAACCTCCTCCTTTTCCTCTTTCTGTCTCTTACTATGGAGACACAGATGACACCGTAATAAGACAAAATGAAATGGCCTCCAATCCCATTTCCCAGATACCTTTTTGACACACACACATGCACAGACACACACAATTTGAAACAGCTCAAAAACAAAATCCAAAGTCTTCCTTCTCACCTACAATCTTCCCAAATGAAACCATTGGTAATAAATCCTTTGATTCATTGCAGAAGAAAGTATGTGCACATACCAGCAGATCCAAGTTCTTTTCAAATAAGCTTGTATTGATTTTACAATCAGAAAATTGTAGCATGCACACATTTAAAATGTGGGCATTTTTATTGTCAATCCCTCGAGGAACAGGCTTGGGTCAAATGGCCTGTCCCGGTCCCACTGGGGGAGGATCAAGAGCATAGGCACTACCTGTGGGGGAAGGGAGGCAGAATTGGTTTTGTGGCCATTGGCCTGGGATGGGGAGGGGCTCTATTTTAGACACCTCTTGTCGGTCCTCGGTTTCTTCATCACTGGGATGGGACAGATCTTGAATACTGTACACCTTACTTTGGGACAATTACCAGCCTTAAGATACTAACGTTGATTCCTGAGATCAAGTATTGCTGGTCTCTGCTGGGCCTCCAGGAGCATTTCTACGAGCCACTTTTCTATGTCCTTGAAAACATTCATCTTCAGTTGATCCCAAGGACCTCAACTCTCCTGATTTCTCCAGTTCCCCAAACCCCCACCATCTGGATCCAGCTTCCTCACCCTTCCTCCAAACCAGTGTGAGCACATTTTGTTTTCTTTTGCTCTTCCCTGTCTTCTCTAGTTCTACCCTAACTTCCCTAGAATTTAGGTCATTGATTGCACACACACAAACAAAACAGGGAACCATGGGTTTGAACACTCATATTGGGCAATGCATATAAGGTTCATAAAATTAACTGGAAGCTGTCCCTTGATGCAGTTCCCTACTCACTGAACTCATGTGACTTGAATAAATCACTAAGACTCTTGATGTTCTGTTTTGTTCTATGTGCAAAAAGAGAACACTGTATTGTCTTTGGTTCACAGTGGTCAACTCTAGAGAGTCTTCCATCTCCTGAGTACACGGGAGAGGCAGCACTGAATCCAGGAGTCCCTGACTCACGGGAAGGGTTGAGGAACTTCCCGGGAGCTGGGGTTAAATAGCAGCTGCAGTCTGTCCCATGGCCTCATTTTGGACGCAATGCCAAGCTTTCATTCACAAACTCACAAGTTCGTGCTTTTATTTAGAGTGTGGGCATAGCACAGATTCAGGGTCAGAAAGGTTGAGTTGGATCTTTCTTGCTCTTTATTTACCTGCTAAATGACCTTATAAAAGTCCTCATGTTGTTAAGTCTCAGTGTATTCTTCTCTTATATGGGTCTAATCTTCCTTTCTTCTGTAGACAGCTGTTGTGACAGTAAAGTGAGGTCCTTGCAGCAAAAGCACTTTTCAGACTCCATGATGTTAGGACACTGCAAAACACCTTCTTCTGAGTCCAGAGACTGGAAAACGAACTCTTGTGTGGTGAGAATGAAAAGATTCCTTTCTTTTATTTATTTAGCAAACATGACACATACGTATGTATTCATTATATACCAGGGACTCTTCTAAGTACTCGACAAATATTCACATATTTACATTCTCCTAATCACACAATGATAAATATACAACTGTTGTCCCTGTTTTCCAGATAAAAAAACTGTGGCACAGAGAAGTTAAGTAACTTGCCCAAAGCCACATAGCTAGTAAGTAGCAGAGCCAGGATTCAAGCCTAGGCACTATGGCTGTAGAGCCCACGCTCTTCACCATTACATCATATGACCTTCTTTGCTGGGATGTTTTGTAGCGCAAAGATAACTTGAGAAGTACAACAGACTGACAGTGAATCTTAGTCCTGCCATTTAGCTGTGTGGTCTTGGGAAGGTTAATTAACTTCTCTGAGCCCTTACTCCTTTATCTATCAAATGAGAATAAAAATGCCCATATCAGACAAGTTTTGCAGCGGCTAAATTGAGGCACATTGTCTGGCACAGGCACAATGAGGTGCACAGGTAATGTGAGTTGGATTTGTAGGCAGGACCTTACCTGAACTCGGCCTTAGCCATTTACTTGGTTACTGGTTGATTCGGACTTTTCCATGCTCTGCCCGCCAGCCTGCTGGGTAACCACATTCTTCAGAGTGTGAAGGACCCTGCCCACACCCACTCTAACACTCTCAGGGTGTCTGCCTTGCAGATTGGGGTAGGGAAGCTCTTGTTCACATGCCTGGGCTTGTCTAACAATTACAATTTTTCAGGCCCAGGGAGTCAGCTCCCAGGCTCCTGTTTCCTTTGGGCTCCAAATAGCAAACAGGGCCCTGCACTTCTTTGTCCACCTCCCCTTCCAAAAACTTACTGGTTAATTTTAGGGTTGGGGAGAGGCTCTGACGAGGGCCTGCCCACGTGGGGTTAAGTTTACCAGTGGCCTCTGCCTCTGGTCAGGCTCGCTGGGAACAGCAGCAGTCACTTCCCGAAGCTCAGTGGGGGCAGGAGCTCGGCCAGGGCAGTGGGCAGTGGTTGGGCACAACATTTCCAAGATGTTGGGAGCCCTGCCTCAGCAGACCAGACCCACAGCCCACATTTTTGCAAAAGAGACACTGTCTTTTATCAGGCATAGCCTGATGCACTTATATTTTTATATCATTTTAACTCTAGAAATGGCCCAGCATTTACTACTGCAAAAACTTAATCATGTCTGCCTTACCTGAGGCCCCTTTAAAAGATAAATGCTGACAGATTATCTCAATAATAAGGAAAAAGTCTAGTCACAGTTCTTTACTCTCCATTAAAGGTCTCTCAAACCACGTATTGATTTTTTTAAAGAAAAGAAATTGGAAGAAGCATGTACCAATTAAGAATAAAACTAACAATTTATTACCCTTAGATCTTTAAGGCAAATAGAGAGCAGAAAAACACTTGCTTTTTTTTTCTCCCCTATATTGAGACATAATAATTAGGCAACTATGTAAATAACCTTATATTAAAACCTGAGACAGCCTGCAGTTACTCAGGCTTCTGTACTGGATCATAAAGATCAGTTACTGCTCCTGGGTTCTCTGGTTTTTGCAAGGCTTTTCTCCCTTTTCTAAAGGGCTCTTAGAAAAATTGTTTCTTTCTCTTGTCTTTTACTTCTAGCAGGCTGATCATAAGCTCATCTTCTTACTTGTTTGTAAGTTTACCGAATGAGCTCTAGGAGATTCTCGTTTGTTTCTGTATTCCACAAGGCTTGATTGAACACAAACTATGTGTTTGTGTTGTTCTTTATATTAAATGATGAACACTGCTACAGAGAAGCATTGAGCAGGAAAAGAGGACATTGAGAATTTCCAGGACTGTAACACTAAGATGACGACAAATTTTTTGTTGAAGTAGAAACTAAAAACAATGAAAATATTTTAGAACTGATCTGTCATGTATCTGTCCGGCCAGGCCACCCCATCTTTTTTGTGTGTGCGATGATTCTCTGCCTGATAAATATTTGTTAAATATGTAAATAAATGTCTCCCTCCATCTGAAAAGTGAGCACCACCAGGGTAGGCATTTTATGTTTTTTATTGATGTATCCCACATGCTGAGAACTGTACCTGATACATATCAGGCACTCAGTTAATATATGTTGAATACATAAACAATTGTCCTCAGTTCATGGATTTGTTTGGCATTCAAAATGTTTTTTCTGACACCTACTTTAAGTCAGGAATTGACCTAGGTGCTAGAAACACAAACATGATGGACCTGGGGCTGCCTTTTTTGATCTCTCAGACAAGGGGAGGAGAGTGAGTTGATGAAGCTAACACAATACCATGTTGTAAGCGTTAAACTAGGAGGACTTTGCGATACTGTCTTGCAGAATATGGTAGGATGCTTCCCCAAGACCTGTGGAGTGAAAGAATGGTGCTTAGGTAAAGAAAGGATTGAGATGGAGTGAGAAATTGAGTTCCAGGAACTAGAAGAGGAGGGCTAACGATTGGAAGTGACAGAAAACAAGGAGCCAGAAAAAGGGAGGCTGCTATGCCACGGGTGAGAAGCAGGGATTGGTGGGAGGAGGCGGCAAGAACAAACAGAGGCCGAATTGTGCAGAACCTCACGTGGGGTTCAGATTTAATTTAAAGACAGCGTGAAGCCATTGATGGGTTGCCAGGGGACCAAGGAGGGCAAATTTCTGTTTTGGAAAAATCCCTCCGGTTTCTAGGTATAGGATGGATTTAAAGGAGAGAGCCCAGGCCAAGAGGCAGCTTAGAGCTTCTCCTACAATCTAGGGGAGATGTGGTGGAGACCTGGGTAAGAGTGGACAGGCTGTGGGCTGGAAGAACTAGAGGGATTTATGAGAGAAAGACTAAGGGGTTGGGAGTTAGAGAGAGGCCATAGGAGTGGCTGACTCTGAGGTTTCTGGGTTGGTCAACTGGGAAGACAGTTTGAAATAGTTCAGGTACAGTGTAGGAGAGAAAATTGACATGGAGTCCATATGTATGTCTCGGGAGACCGAGAGGTTTATGGCCCCACTGAAATAATTCTTCAGTTTACTTTGAAGACACATGGGTGAAAGGAGGAAAAAATGCAATTTAAAAAGTTGTGTTGACATGAATGCACATCCACACCAGACATCTGCAGATAAAGGAGATGGATGGATTGATGTCCTGCATTGTGCAAACTGATGTCTACTTTGTTCAAATTCAAGAATTTTATTCAAATGTCTATATTACCCCGGAAGAATAATTTAAAACACAGTTGGATCAGGTGCAGTGTCACACACCTGTAATCCCAGCACTTTGGGAGTGCAAGGTGGAAGTATTGCTTGAGCCCAGCAGTTCAAGAGCAGCCTGGGCAACATAGTGAGACCCCATCTCTCTCTAAAAAAATATAAAACCCTCTGTATTCGTGATTTTCATATCTGTGGATTCAACCAACTGTGGATCAAAAATATTGAAAACAAATTAAAAAAAGAGGAAGGTTGCGTCTGTACTAAACATGTATAGACTTTTTTCCTTCTTATTATTCTCCAAACAATACAGTATAACAACTATTTAGATAGCATTTACCTTGCATTAGGTATAAGTAATCTAGAGAGGATTTAAAGTATATGGGAGGATGTGCATAGGTTCTACGCACATACTATGCCATTTTATATTAGGGACTTGAGCATCTGCAGATTTTAGTTTCCACAGGGTATTCTGGAACCAATCCACTGAGGATACTGAGGGATGACTGTATTGTCTTGGATGGTCTCTGATGCTATAACATCAGTCCTCTTTCCATGGCTGAGAGTGGGGTGGATGAGACAGGAATTGGGCTTACTGTATTTTTCAGCACACTGAACCTCTCCTTGCTTTTTGAATCATTTCCTTTTATTCTCATAATTTTGGAAGTATAATATTATGAAGTACAGTATTAATATTGCACAAGGAATAACCCCACACTTAGAATTCATTCATTCATCCATCCATCTGTCCACTCACTAGTAATCCTCCCTTCCTTCCTTCCTTCCTTCCTTCCTTCCTTCCTTCCTTCCTTCCTTCCTTCCT
>NW_012101477.1:1146683-1148557 GCF_000951045.1 Mandrillus leucophaeus
CTTGCTCTGTCACCCAGGCTGGAGCGCAGTGGCATGATCTTGGCTCACTGCAACCTCTGCCTCCTGGGTTCAAATGATTTTCATGCCTCAGCCTCCCAAGTAGATGGGATTACAGGCACCCACCACCACACGCAGCTAATTTTTGAATTTTAGTAGAGATGAGGTTTCACCATGTTGACCAGGTTGGTCTTGAACTCCTGGCCTCAAGTGATCCACCCACCTTGGCCTTCCAAAGTGTTGGGATTATAGGCATGAGCCACTGTGCCTTGCCGGAGTTTTTGATCTGTAGCTTTGAAGACTTGGCTCCAGCACTGCCCTTTGCGTTCCTGCAATGTCTGGTCCATGCCTGTTTATTCCTTCCTTCTACTCTTCATCCTATGTCCCTGTTGCTCTGAACCCAGAAAACTTGGAGGCCCAACATTCCCAAAGTGCAGAGAGGGCTGCCACAGCTCCCTTGACCCACAAGATCATCGAGCTGATGCAGCAGGAGTTTATTTCACTTGACTTCAATTTAGCTGTCCTGAGCCCCTTCTTTATATTGCCAAGAGATTTCCTAACAGATATGTAACCCGGCGATTCAGGCAATTATTCACGTATTCCCCCACATCATTAGTTTTATGGAACACTGCCAGGGGGCATATTTTTCTTTCCTAGGACTCCTGAGAATAAAGGAAATAGAACTCTTACCATGAAGTCATATTAAGGAGTTTATTTCTCAGAAAATACCCCATAGCACTTTTATAAGATCTTGTACAGATAGACTGCATTTAGGAAAAGAATTACTTTTACCTCACCTGCTGCCATGGGAATTGCTGTCCAGGCCTCCTGCCTTACAGGACATGGCTTTAAAAAAAAATTCTAGGGTATCTACTGACCACAAAGGGGTGCCCGTGGTTAGTGTAGGGAAGACATGGTTTAGGCTGGATCTTGTTGGGCTTGGCTAGGGTGATATAATTTAATCATCCAAACCAGAATGTGTTTCTGGACAGAAGGGTGCTATTATTAATTATATTGGCATAACAGGTATAAATCAGGGCCATCCAGGCCCACTGGGACATTTGGTTACCGTAGACTTTGTGCTCTGTTCCTACCACTTACTGAAATTTTTCTCCATCAGCTTGATCGATAAAGTAAAAACCCAAAGCAGTCAGCCAAATTGCACAAAATATTAGCATTATAACCTTAAGTGGTAGTTTTCTTTACTGAACTGGAGGACCAGGCATGATGGGGTAGATCAGCTAGCTCTTGTTATAATAATGCTGCACGAGGAACCACACCAAAACCCAGCGTCCTGAAGCAGCGTTTATTCTCACTTATCTACCTGCAGTTCAGTTGACATAGGCTGGGCTTGAATCCAAGCTGCAGGTTGGGTCCAACTCTGCCTCACGCATCTCTCCTTCCCCAAAGATCAGTGGGCCAGTTCATGCAGGCTCTCCCCATGGAAATGGTAGAAGCAGAGCAGAAGCTTGTGAGTGGAGACACATTATGCCTCCCAATACCAAGGCTTGAATGTGGCACATAGTTCAATAGTTACTTCTACCCACATTCCTTTGGCCAAAGCAAATCCTATGGACAAGCTCATGTCTCCACGCATGAATCCATAGCATGGATTCAAGCCCAGACTATGTCAGCTGACCTGCAGGTAAATATACTCTTTCTTTGGTGGGGAGTATGCCAGCGGCACAGGCAGAAGACAAAGGTACAAGAAGATGTAAAGAATCAGAACAATAATGAGTTAATGGGTGCAGCACACCAACATGGCACATGTATACATATGTAACAAACCTGCACGTTGTGCACATGTACCCTAGAACTTAAAAAGTATAAAAACAAAACAAAACAAAACAAAACAAAAACTTTAAAAATGAATTGTG
>NW_012101477.1:1149761-1150806 GCF_000951045.1 Mandrillus leucophaeus
CACAGAGCAACCGAAGGGATGACCCATGGTCACCAGCACCAGGCCTTGTAAATTCACCATTATCTTCTCCCTGCTTTTTTTTTTTTTTTTTTTTTTTTTTGAGACGGAGTTTTGCTCTGTTGCCAGGCTGGAGTGCAATGGCGCGATCTTGGCTCGCTGCAACCTCTGCCTCCTGGGTTCAAGCGATCCTCCTCCCTCAGCCTCCTGAGTAGCTGGGATAACAGGCGCCCACCACCATGCTGAGCTAATTTTTGTATTTTTAGTAGAGATGGGGTTTCACCATATTAGTCAGGATGGTCTTGATCTCTTGACCCTCATGATCCACCCACCTCGGCCTCCCAAAGTGCTGGGATTACAGGCATGAGCCACTGTGCCTGGCCCTCCAGTCCCATCTTTTCTAACTTGAGCTCTTGCAATAACTTCCTAGCTGGTCTGCCTATTCCACTCTCTAACTTCTATATAGGGCAGCTAGAGTTGTCTTTTCTATTTTTTTATTATTTACATAATTAGGAAAAAAATTTAAAAATATAGAAAAGTGCAGAGATATTATAGCTAATATCCACATATTTGCTACTCCAAGTCAACAGATGCTTTTCCCCTATTCTATCTATCTATCTATCTACCTATCTATCTATCTATCTATCATCTATCTATCTCTATCATCTATCTATCTTTATTGAAATAACACACATATGGAAAAGTACAGATATCTTATTGTACATCTGTGGAATGTTCACAAAGTGAACAGTCATATAACTGCATCACAAAAAGAAAAGGAACATTACCAGTCGCTCCTTTTGCCTGTTTCTTGTTATTCCCCCACCCCACCTGACCAAAGGTAACCACTATCCTGAATCCAATAGTATAGACTAGTTTGCCTGTTTGTGAACTTTACAAAAATACAGTCATACAATGTGTGTTCTTTGTGTGTTGTGTTTATTTTGAATCTTCTTTTTAAGAAAGACATTTTTAAAGATAAACGGGAAGTCATCTGCATTCTAATTCTTCTAATTCTTTTTCTTTCCCCAAAGGCAACCAGAACCAT
>NW_012101477.1:1155626-1183096 GCF_000951045.1 Mandrillus leucophaeus
AAAGAATCAGAACAATAATGAGTTAATGGGTGCAGCACACCAACATGGCACATGTATACATATGTAACAAACCTGCACGTTGTGCACATGTACCCTAGAACTTAAAAAGTATAAAAACAAAACAAAACAAAACAAAACAAAAACTTTAAAAATGAATTGTGGTAGTTGCACAATTTTGTGAATATATTACACTAAAAACAGTTGAATCATATACTTTAAATGGATAAATTGTATGGTATGTGAATTATATCTCAATAAAGTTTTTTTTTTTTTTTTTTTTTTTTTTTTTTTTTTTTTTTAAGAATAGGAACAATAGTGCAATCTATCACAGGGAACATTCGGCAAAAGGGGGTTTGCTTTTTCTCTCCCTAGGCCTCTAGTATGAGGATGGCTGAGTTTCTTCAACCTGTTGCCTGTTGAGAAAATGAAGCAAAGAGAACAGGCCCTTTTGGTCTGCAAGAGACAGGTAGCTGCCCTTATGAGCTGACCACACAGAGGATGCTGAGAAGTGGGCTCACTCTGAGAACAGGAATGTCCGAAAGAATAGAGGACAGAGAGATTAAGAGGAAACCTCATGATTCAGAATGGCAGCCCTGCCCTGGCAAATATGGTGCAGTGAATGGAAAACTCTTTTCATTCACCAGTCAGACCAATCATTTCTCCTTTCACAGAATGGAAGGAGTGAGGGAATGAAGAGAGGAATAGCAAGTGCTCAGGCACAAACTGCTCCTTTCCGAGGAGGGGAAGCAGAAACCCCTTATCTATGAGGATCAAAGGAAAAAGGTCCCCAGATCACAGGCATTTCTGTGGGATGTGCATGGTCCCACAAAGCCCCACCAGGTGGATATTTTCCATATTGTGAGTACCGGCCTTCCCATTCCTTTGCTGTTTCTGTAGTTCCTTTCGGACAAGTGCTGCTGTGAGCTTTGTGCCCTGTGTCATTCAATCACTTTCTATAGTGCCCCCCGCCCCCGCCCCACCACAGTGTCAGGCCCTGAGCCTTTGCCTACCTGCTGTCAGAGCCCTGTGTGGCTTCCTCTCAGGTAGGTGATAATGGGGAGTGAGAGCTTTTAATCAGACAAACGAATCATGCTGATTATCCCTAGTTCAATAATGGATTACCCCTGCCAGGGAATCTCCTGTCTAGTGTTTAAGCCAATTAAAGTGCTCTGGGGGAGTCCCTAGCTGGGGGTTCAGGATCAGAGAAGGGCAGGCTAAGGGGAGGCACTGAGGAAGGGAATTTCAGGGCAAAACACATTTCACCCTACAAGGGAGACTGAGACCTTGGTGCGTGGGGTTAATCACACAGATGGATTGCTCAAAGTCCACAGAGCAACCGAAGGGATGACCCATGGTCACCAGCACCAGGCCTTGTAAATTCACCATTATCTTCTCCCTGCTTTTTTTTTTTTTTTTTTTTTGAGACGGAGTTTTGCTCTGTTGCCAGGCTGGAGTGCAATGGCGCGATCTTGGCTCGCTGCAACCTCTGCCTCCTGGGTTCAAGCGATCCTCCTCCCTCAGCCTCCTGAGTAGCTGGGATAACAGGCGCCCACCACCATGCTGAGCTAATTTTTGTATTTTTAGTAGAGATGGGGTTTCACCATATTAGTCAGGATGGTCTTGATCTCTTGACCCTCATGATCCACCCACCTCGGCCTCCCAAAGTGCTGGGATTACAGGCATGAGCCACTGTGCCTGGCCCTCCAGTCCCATCTTTTCTAACTTGAGCTCTTGCAATAACTTCCTAGCTGGTCTGCCTATTCCACTCTCTAACTTCTATATAGGGCAGCTAGAGTTGTCTTTTCTATTTTTTTATTATTTACATAATTAGGAAAAAAATTTAAAAATATAGAAAAGTGCAGAGATATTATAGCTAATATCCACATATTTGCTACTCCAAGTCAACAGATGCTTTTCCCCTATTCTATCTATCTATCTATCTACCTATCTATCTATCTATCTATCATCTATCTATCTCTATCATCTATCTATCTTTATTGAAATAACACACATATGGAAAAGTACAGATATCTTATTGTACATCTGTGGAATGTTCACAAAGTGAACAGTCATATAACTGCATCACAAAAAGAAAAGGAACATTACCAGTCGCTCCTTTTGCCTGTTTCTTGTTATTCCCCCACCCCACCTGACCAAAGGTAACCACTATCCTGAATCCAATAGTATAGACTAGTTTGCCTGTTTGTGAACTTTACAAAAATACAGTCATACAATGTGTGTTCTTTGTGTGTTGTGTTTATTTTGAATCTTCTTTTTAAGAAAGACATTTTTAAAGATAAACGGGAAGTCATCTGCATTCTAATTCTTCTAATTCTTTTTCTTTCCCCAAAGGCAACCAGAACCATAAATGTGATAACATGTTTAGTTGATGTCTTTATATGTTTACTTATTTATATAGCGTTACTTTGGATGTGTTTTGTTTTTATTTAAATAAATGGTTTTGCAATATATGTTGGTTCCACCACTTGCTTATTTCACAGAATGGGCTTTCTAAACCACACAGTGGGTTATGTGACTCTCTTTCCTTTTTAAACACCCCCACCCATGCCTTTCCAGACTGTTGGTTCCTGGAAACAGGAGCAATGTTTTGGTACTTCTTATTCTGTGAGTCTAACACTGCAGCTGATGCTTTATAAAGATGTTTTGGGTGAATGAATGAATCAATTAACAAATGAGCAAAGTCTCTCACTTCATAAAGAACTTGAAAGTCCTGAACAAATACACCCTTCTCTACTGACCCCCTTTTGGAGAAAGTGTTTCCTTTTTATCTTTTTACTATTTTTTTCTTTTTGACTGCTTTGTCTATAAAACTGTCCAAAGACTTAAGTCCGTCAGCAAGCCCAGCACAGAAATTTGACTTTATAAAATGTTCCTTCAGAAGAAGTAAATATTTCAGAACTGTGTACGATCTTTGTAGCTTTGCTCCTGATCTGTTCTTCTGGAAGAGGAGATAGTAGTATTCTTCCTAAGGTTTTTCTAATTATAAACAGAGAATTATCATAGTGATGTAAGGAGATTACAACATTAAATTCATATCTTGATAAATTGGTAAAACACCAGTCATCCTTCAAGTTAGTCAGCCCTGGGGTTTCTATTGAATTCCGTTGGTTCTTCCAGGCTCCCCAGAGGTGAAATCATGACCAGAGGGAGATGGGTCACTGTTAACGTTCTGAAGGGATATCTCACAGCTATGCTGGGTAAAGGAAAACTGGTCCCATCTGTCCAGCCTAACTACTGCTGATAGCACCAAGACCCAGGGCCTTATGCTCTCTCAGGACCCAGGTTCATCCTTCCTATCTCCTTCCCTCCCCGAGAGCTCAGCCACCACCCTCATTAAGGTAGCATAAGGAAACTTACTCATTTTAGATTTTGATTGGAATCTTGGTTATGCCACCAACTGTGGATGACCTGGACAAGCTCGTGACCTCTCCAACTCAGTGTTCTTAAGTGTGCTATAGATAAAAAGTTGCTATTTCATAGATATGTTGGGAGAATTAAACTATTGAGTGGTGCAGGATGTGCAAATAATACTCAGTATTTTTCTGCTTGCATATATAGGTAGCCAAAAGGCTAGAAAGAAATACAATAGATGTGTTAGTACACATACATGCATATTATATATGTTCTTGTGTCTAACTTTCTTTATAAATATTTTATCCTAAGTATTTTCCAATCTTTTAATGAGATTGGAAGATACTTATATTGTTTTTCTTTTAATACTGTATTTGTTATATTTGTTTTAATACTATATTGTTTTTGATAGTTGCATAATATTCTAACATCTGGTTGTACTGTAAGTACACCTAACCATTTCCACATTGTGAGCCATTATGTTTATTTTCAATTTTTCATCAAGGAGAGTTCTGAGGTCAACCCAATCTGATTTTTTTCTTTGTAATCTTTTGCAAACAATGTGGTTTTTATTATTTTTGCTTTGCTTTGTTTTCTGCCTGGGATACTTATAAGTTATTTTTTTCCTTGCTATCAAGCTGTGGGTTTCTTTTTTTTTTTTAAATCAATTATGATTTGTGCAGAGTATACCATTTTGTTTTGCAATTTTAGATCTTTTATTTTCAGTTCAAGAATGTTCTAATATAGATTTGATTGGTGTTTCAGTGTCATTACTTTTTTAGAGACTTTTTTAAGGAACACTAATCTTTTCTTTTTGTAAATTGGATCACTTTTCTCTATTCTTCATATATGCCATCTGTTTGCTCATTATTTTCAACTCCAGATTCTAAAAGATATGTTTCAAATTTATTATTTCTCTGAAACTTAGTTTTCTGCAGTATAAGTTCTGCTCTTTATTGCTTCTAATGTAAACTATAATTCTAAGAGTGTATTAATTGTTTCTCTGCCTTCTTTGGTATCTTAGCAAGACTTTTCTTCACCTTGGCCTGCATTTTGCTTTTGTGTTTTGTTTCATTTTTTATCGCCTTTTCTTTCCTAGAAGCCATACCTTCTTGCAATTTATAAAGAACTACACATATGCGTGCACACACACACACACACACACACACACACATATATACACATTTTTTTTTCTTCTTTTTTATAGTAAATAAGTTCAGAGGCATGCATTTTTTGGCATCTTTAGGCAAACTACAGTCCACGGACCAAATCCAACCTATTCCTTGTTTTTGTAAATGAAGTTATTAGAACACAGACCCACTCATTCATTTATATATTGTCTATGGCTGCATGCTTTTACACTGCAGTGTAATTACAACAGAGACTGTATGGCTTACAAAACCCAACATATTACTCTCTGGTCTTTCGTGAAAAACATTTGCCAACTCTTGTGCTATTTTCCTCTGTTTAATCATTGTTAAATGGAAAAACATACTTCTAAATCCATGGTCTGCCCCAGGGGACTATAGATTCTGCTGTCTCTGTTGATTTTGATAAAGTCATTCCCTCAGACTTAAGTTAGAGCAGAATCTGACCCATCAGGGTACTCACTCAGGGGAAACATAACATCCTCATAGTGGGTAGCTGACAAAAGATTTATTAAGGGATCATTTCCTAGGGTGTGGGAAGAGTTTAAGAACTCTAAAAAGGGATGACACAGGCCGGGTGCGGTGGCTCATGCTGTAATCCCAGCACTTTGGGAGGCCAAGGCGGGTGGATCGCCTGAGGTCAGGAGTTTGAGACCAGCCTGACCAACATGGAGAAACCCAATTTCTAGTAAAAATACAAACAATTAGCCAGCCGTGGTGGTGGGCACCTGCAATCTCTGCTACTTGGGAGACTGAGGCAGGAGAATTGCTTGAACCCGGGTGGCGGAGGTTGCAGTGAGCCAGGATCATGCCATTGCACTCTAGCCTGGGTAACAAAAATGAAACTTCTCGTCTCCAAAAAAAAAAAAAAAAAAAAAAAAAAAAAAAAAAAAAAAAAAAAAAAAGGGATGACACAGTACCCCAAGTCTAGTAGCTTGTGAGGCATTTTTACCTACCCTCAGCCTGAAGGATCAAGAGGAGTAGGGAAATGTTACCAGAGCCCAGAGAATAGCTATATGGAAAGCTGCCTGCCAAGAGTTATAGCTTTTAACAGGGGGACATCTAAATCACAATGACCAGTAGGAGGACGTCAGAAACCAAAGCAACAAAGGCCTCACTTCACTCTCCTGTACTATAGTGTCATTCTAGTGCCCTCCTATTGCTGAAGTCAACCAGAGACCAAAGACCAAGGATTCCTTCAGCCTAGGTATGCTTCAGTGGTGGTTTGGATAAAGAAAATGTGGTACACATACATCATGGAATCACATGCAGCCATGAAAAAACAAAATCATGCCTTTTGCAGCCATATGGATGCAGCTGGCGGCCGTTATCCTAAGCAAATGAATGCAGGAACAGAATACCAAATACACAGTATTGGCTGCATGTTCCCATTTATAAGTGGGAGTTAAACATTGAGTACACATGGACACAAAGAAGGGAACAATAGACACTGGGGCCTACTTGAGGGTGGAGGGTAAGAGAGGGGAGAGGATTGAAAAACTACCTATTGAGTATCATGCTCATTACCTGGGTGACAAAATTATCTGTATGCCAAACCCCCACAACATGCAATTTACTCATGGAACAAAACTGCACATGTACCCACTGAACCTAAAATAAAAATTAGTTGGGGAAAAAAAAAGAACAAGAAGTCCTTTACCATATGCCACACAGGTCTGCCTTCTGGGAGCATGGGATAGAGTAGGGGAGGATGAATAAGTGAAAGATATCCGTCACCTGGAGTTTCTGTTTTCAGGCTTTTCAGGCTCTAGATCAGAGCTATCCAACAGAAGTTTCTATGACAATGGAAACTTCCTTATCTACGTTGTCCAATATGCTAGCCACTAGCTACATGTGGCTACTGAGTCCTGGAAATGTGATTATGAACTTAGGAATTGAATCTTTAATTGTATTTAATTTTAATTAATTTAAATTTAAATAGCCACATATAAGTAGTGCATGTAATATTGCACCGCATAGCTGTGGATGGTTTTCTATTTTCCTTCATGCATTCACTACAATGTACTTTGCTGGACTGTTGTGAGATCTTTTGTTCCCTGATTCTTTGAGTGTGAAACAGATCATTTATTTCTGGGCATTCTGAGATAGTCTTTCTCTCTCCCCTTTGGTAGAAATAATATCTGAAACCTCACAACCTCTAAGAAGCATAGCTTCCAGTCCTCCTTTTATGACTTTGCCTAATGCCAGCTTCGTATCCCATCTTGGATCTCTTCCACTTCCCTCCATGTGACATTGCAGTCAGATGATAGTCTCTAACTGAAGTAGAAAACCATTCCTGTTCATCTCCCACTTATGAGTGAGAACATGCAGTGTTTGGTTTTCCATGGACACAGAAAAGGAAACAACACACACCAGGGTCTGTTGGGGCATGGAGGGTGAGGGGTGAGGGGACGGAACTTAGAGGATGGGTCAATAGGTATCCTAAAAAGAAGGCCATTCCTGATAGTTTCAGGAAGGATGGCTTTAGGAAGCTCTTGGAGCATACCAGAGGGGAGGGTGTCTGTTTTGTTAATCAGCAAAGGTCTGGAGTCTCTGCTTATTAGCTAGGGCTCAACAGTGCCTGCCAGACTTGATACTTTGGTTCGGATGTCAGTATGCGCCATCGAGAATATTATTTTTATCAGTTTCCTTTCATGCTATAGTTAGTAAAACTTTTGCTTAGAATTTGAGACTTGGTTGATTATGCTTCTTAGTTCCAAGAGTGTTTGTGTATATAGTTGTCCCTTGGTATCTGTGGGGAATTGTTTTCAGGAACCCCCCCCAGACAGCAAGATCTGTGGATATTGAAGTCCCTTACATAAAATGGCATATTAGTATTTGCATACAACATAAGCCCACCCCCTAATGTACTTTAAATCATCTGTAGATTACTTATAACACATAATGTAATGTGTTATGTAAATATAGTAGTTGTTATAGTGTACTTTTAAACGTGTTTTATTTTTTATTTTTATTTTTTCCCTTTTTAATATTTTTGGGCTGTGGTTGGTTGAATCTGTGGATATGAAGAGCTGACTGTATTTTGTTGGGAAGCTGGGAGAGGTCATATCAAGGATGGCTATGTGGATTCTGTTAACTCCAGAGCCCCCCCTCACCATTTCTTCTTTATGATTGTCACTGTTGCTGTTGAAAACAGATCATGATTTTGAATGTGCATAATCTCAGGTCTGGTGCAGAATTAATAGAAATTGCTTGATTTTCACATAGAGACATTAATTACTATTTGTTTTGCATTTGCATTCACAGGTATCTGTGCAGGGAAATTAGCATACTTTGTTGATAGGCCATTATTAAAATGACAGTTGGGAAAATATTTGACAAATATTGTCTTTCTTTTTTTCTGTTTTCCTCTCTGGCATTGCTGTTATTATTTTTAAAAAAATATTGTCTGTAACTTACATTTGTTGCATGGTTTTGAAATTCCAGATAAGTAATGGAGAGCATTTTGGGATGTTGGTACTTAGAACAAAATCTGCAGTGTTGGAACTGGGGCTCCCTAATGGCTTTTGCGTTTGTGTGTAAACAAGCCAAACCAGTCCAGCTATTCAGAGTTGGTGAATCAGAGGCACCTGTGAAATAATAATAATTCATTGCTTAAACCTTTGGAGGGACACGTCCAGCTCATTTAGCTGGATGCTTCCTGAAATCGGGATCTGCTTGTAGTTGAGCTGAGAAGGCGAAACAAAGGAAAATTACAGTCTTTTCATCATTATACTAACAAAGAATCCTGAAAATGGAGTTTGACAACCAGGATTGTTGGCCTGGTGATGCCCCTGAGGAGCTGAGGAAACTTGGTTGAGTCACTTTATCTTTTTATCTGTCAAAAAGATAAAGATTGGGACTCACTCCATTGTCTTGGATCCAATGGGGTAAAGAACCTTGATAGCTCTCAGAAATCATATAGATTTGAGAGATGGCTGCAGCTACAATTTCTAGTTTTGTTCTTATTCAGTCTTTTGCTATGAGAGTAAGATTTGGTCCCACTTTTCATTTGTACCCATATGCCTACAGCCAGACTATGTGCGGGCATGGGTGGGCAGTGCCAAGAGCCTTTCCTGCTCCTCTGTGTTTCCCCTGTGATCACGAGCTCCGTTAAGAAAGACAGTCTTTCTAGGAAAAGAAGAGCCTTCCTTTTCATCAATATTAGGAAAAATTAATTAATTCACCAAGTTTATTGAAAATCTATGTTCATGGTTCCCATCCTTAGGGAATTCACCTTCTAGTACAGTTCAGGATGTGTGTATTTTCCTCAAAGTTGGGAAGATATGAATTGGTTACTGATTGATTGGTTGACTGATTCATTCATTCAATCAGCATTTGTTGGACCTCTTATGTACTAGGTCCTATGCCAGGCACTGGCATAGTGAACAGGGTAAGAGTTACCAAAGTGAACAGGGTAAGAGTTACCAAACTCTTCAGATGCTGTGTGTATGAATCCCTAAAAAAATTGGCAGATATTCAGAGTTCGGGATACTCCCTGCTCTGGTCAAGCGTCTGGATTTAGAATCTGCATTTTGAACAATGTGGAATCGCTGCTCTAGGGAATGCATATGCAGCAAGGGACACATATGCAAACACACACATGCACACACATACACAAACATGCATGTACACAAACAGACACACATACAAACACACATGCATATATACCCAACCACGCAGAAACTCAAATGCACACATACACACACACACACACACACACACAAACACATACACACAAACACACAATCACAACACCTACATACACGTACACACAAACAGACTAAATCAGTGTGGGATAACCAGGAAATATTTTT
This sequence comes from Mandrillus leucophaeus, assembly GCF_000951045.1. Classification (NCBI taxonomy): domain Eukaryota; kingdom Metazoa; phylum Chordata; class Mammalia; order Primates; family Cercopithecidae; genus Mandrillus; species Mandrillus leucophaeus. The sequence continues at coordinate 1,164,964 of NW_012101477.1, forward strand.
CAGAGCAGGATTTCAGCTGCTTAGGGGAAACAGGCTCCTTAATTCCATCTGGCCTCCTGAGCCCCTCCTACATTCAGCCAAGAATTTCCTGTCCTCACTAGTGAAACTTGGACATAGATTTTTAAAAGTTCCAATAAAGTTCCAATAAAAAGTTAAGTTCACTGCTTGCTATAAATATGCACATTTTATAGGAAAAATATAGGTACATATTATTATAAATTAAAACATAAGCTTGGTCCCCTTCACTGCAAATCTCTTTGAAAGAAACCTGCTTTAAATTGCTGTGTTATTTCACACTATTTTTTGGCATGTCACCATTTGTGTAACTGATAAATTATTTTTGGACACAATTTTAGTAATGGCTACTTGCTACTGGCTATTTACTAAATGCTATTTACTAAAATTGAAAATTTACTCTATGGCAAATACTATGCGAAGTGCTTTCCATGCATTATCTCATTGAATCTTTGCAGCAAATTCATAAAGTATTATTGTTTTTCCCATTTTGCAGCTGATGCAACTGAGGCTTAGAGAGTGAAGCATCTTGCCCAGGATGGCACAGTAAGCAGAGGCATTTCTAATTTTCCCACTCTTACACACAGCAGTAAAATGCCCATCTTTGGACATAAGTCGTGGTCCCTGTGCTTGATTATTTTCTTATAATCAGATCCTGAAAGGGGAATGCTGTGTGATTCTGTGCCCCATCTTGGGCAGACCCTGCTTCCTGACCTTTTCTCCTTCCTCAGTTTCCCTCATTGCCCCAAGAGCTCAGAATTTTCCAGGCTCCACAAAGGCTGTGCTCTTTCCTTCCTGCATTTCCGTGACTACCTTTCTGCTGCAGCTACAGGGAGGTGAGTCTGGGCCCCAGGGACCGGCCCTCCCCAACTTAGCCTCCAATGTCTCCTGATGTCTCTTTGGGCAGCAACATGTAAAGGCCAATAAGATCAGGTCGGGGTGACACTGTGACAAGGTGTCAGCACCTATGGCTGTACCTGGATTGTGACAGGCACCTGGGCAAACTTTCTCTATGACTCCCCTGGGTGGTGACTGACAAATAGCATCAGTCACCAAGCAGCGGGGCCATAACCAGAAGGAAATGTTAAAGGAAGCTGTGAGAAAGCCCCCAGGCCTCCTGCCACTGTAAGCCCCTGGGACACTGGCAGTTGGGAGACTTTCACAGGCAGAGGCAGCGGAAACCGGGATCGCCTTTGCAGAGTAAGAACCAAGTTAATGCTAAATGCTCGTCCTCCCCTCTGGGAAAGCGATCTCTCACAGGGCAGTTTGAAGATATTTGGTTCAGAGCCAACAGGCACTTACTGAGCACCAACTGCATGCCACTGCCACTGTGCCCAGGATTAGGGTCGGCAGCCTCTTGTGGGACACTGGGGAGGAACGAATGAAGGAATGGAATGTGGGGGCCTCTGGAGCATTTTAAAAACTGGGATCATTTGTCTTCCTGCAAGTCTCAGGCCCTCATTTGGACTTGGCTGGGGATTGTGTGGGCAGGGAAGAGGGATGGGTATTGGGGGAGGAAATCATCATGAAATTAATTCTCTGCCTCTCCTCTCTGGAATGTCAATAATGTGCTGAGAACACTGGGGCATGCAGTTTGGTGTCTGCTCCTTTCCCAACCTGGGCTCAGAGCCTGTCAGCCTCCTGGCCGTTCTGGGATTTCTAGGTCCCCAGTCTTGTGACATCCCACTTCTTGAATGCTACTCCCGTCTTGGAGAATCCAGTTATCTTCCCTGCTTCATCATCCTCCAGGAGGAGGCGTGACCTGCCCATTGCCAGGGTTTTCATCATTAAGACTCTTGCAGGTCATTGGATGGGATATCATCTGTTGGTGACAAAGTCCATCTGCCTGTATTCCAGATGACAACACTATGGCCAATAAGGCAGGCCAGGAGCCTGGCCACTCTGCCCAAGGCTCACTCCAGCCACATTTTCATGCTGCCTTGCTCTAACTCCACTGCCCTCACTTTCTCTGCGGCCAGCCTCTGAACTGGCAAGACAGCTGGGCCTTTATGTTACTATGCACTGGAATGCTCGACAACAGCCTTGAAATAGCTCCCATTTAGATTTGTCTCAAACTCATGTGACCTTATGTGTGTACACTTTCATGGCAGGAAAAGGGCTTTCACATGCTCAAGTCAAACATTCCCATTTTATGGAAGGGTCAGCTGCAGCGTGGAGAACGCAGGTGACTTACCTGAGATCACACAGCCAGATGGTCTGTATAGAGCCAGGAGTGTCTCATAGACCAGTGCCTTCTCGAATTCACCATGAGGGTAGGCACTCCCAGCTTCGCCTTATTTTCCTGGAAGTAAGCATGGGGTTGTCGGGTTCTAGATCTACAGACATAGATGGCAGGTGATTTCCCCTATGTCTGATGCTTATAGAAACCATAGAGAAAAGTGCATGACATGTGGGGCACTCTTTATGTTGTGTGGGGAGAGTGTTCCAGTCCCAATCTTCTGCTCCAGGCAGCTCTGAGCTGATGGCTTAGTGAGGGAGGCACTCAATAGACAGCAAGGGGAACTCCTTGGATAGTAAGACCTACAGGACTTTGAGGATGGAGATAACAAGCTGGTGACAAAGAGGGTTGTTCCATTCTGTTTGGTGTCTATAATTGTTTACAATTAAGATGGTGAGGGCACCTTCAAATTTACATATACTAAGTACCAGAATGAATCAATCAATATGTCTATATCAACATATCTATATCTATCTATGTAATTTTTAAAATTGTAAAAGTAATATATGCTTGGAAAATGCAGAAAATAGAAAAGGAAACACGTATGCTTTTGACACACAGAAGAACATTATTAACCTTGTAGCTACATGCCCACAGTTCTCTGTATACTGTTTTACTCAGTGGAGCTCATAGAGAGTCTATCCTTTTATATCATGCTTGTTTAACTTAACATTTCATGTTATTGTAAGTTCTTTATCAACAATGCCCCTTTTGGATGCATCATGTTTATGCATTATTGTTGTTTGTTTAACAATTCAGTGAATAGCAGACATTTGGGTTATTTCTAATTTTTTCGCATGACAATGTGGTAATAAAACCCATATTTGCACCCAGAGCTTTTATATATCAGTATCTAATAATAATTATTATGCCTCAGTAGCTATCAGAGATCATAATGCTTCTAAGTTCTTTTCAGGAGACTCCTGGAAATGAATAACTTGGTCACTGGTTGATCAAGTTCCTAATATACCACCAAGTAATTTTTTAAAAGGTTGGTTCCAATTTTCCATCCCACCAGCACCATTTGAGAGGTGCCTAAAGGGGCACCTGAGTAGCTACCAAAGCGATACCAGGGCATAGTGTTGAGGAGGGTGGGCTGGGAGCTCAGACTGTCCAGATTTGCACCGCAACACCTCCAGCTTAGCAATTTTGCAGCCTAAGGCAAACGATTTAGCCTCTGTTTTTTTCATTTATAAAATGGAGATGTTATAGGACCTCCCTCATAGTGCTGCTTCAAAAATTAATGGTTATTGCACACAACACTCTTAGAGTGGTGCACATAGCAGGCACTCAACAACAACAAACACTACTACTAATAATATAGGAATTGGCAAGGTCTGAAGGACCCAAGCAAGTCCTTGGTTCATGCTCCTAGAAGACATGTGGAGGAAGGGCTGACCCTGTGCGCAGATGGAGTCAGAGCACATGCCCTCTCCTTGTACACTCTGCTGAACACATTCTTATAATTTAATCATGACTTTTAATGTTTGAAATGGTGGCTTTTACATTTTACCGAAGCGCCATTGCCGGCTGCTCTGTGTTATACTCCCTGTTTATATTGCAATGCAAATTATTCCTGGTGGAGAGTTTACAAACTGCACTTCCATTATTAATAGGGTTATGATTTCCCCCATTCCACTCTTATCTCTATTGCTTGTGTAATACATAATTCATGCTCACTACCCTTCTCTGGTCTCAGTGCCAGGGCACAGCGGTCTCTCTCTCTCTCTTTTCCTGATGACGGCAATTGGTATTCAGTGAGAGTATAATGACCATGTCCCTAGCGTCAGCTTTCTCTAAAGGTGTTCTCTAGAAAGGTTCAAATGCAGAGGTAATAGAAACCCTGGACCATTTATGGCCGGTCTTGAGTTCCAATTCTATTTGAGCTTTGAGTCCTAGGCAGTCACATGTAGGACTTCCCAGGGCCCTAGAATAGAATTTGCCCGTCAGGAAAAAAGTGGTACCTTGGTTGAGGATGGGATGGAGGATTGCTGATAGGACTGAGGTGTCAGGGAGAGGGATCAGTGCAACCTGTCCTAGCTGGCTTCTCACTAGCAGGGTCTGAGTGCGTTTCTGGAGAAGACAGAGTCTTGATCCTCACCTCCTACATGTTGAATGTGTCTTTTTGTGAACAGGCAGGTAGGCAGTTTTTTTTAAATCCCAGCTTGAAATTTGAGCCTCTGCTCTATCCTTTCCCACTAAGAATAGACACTGCGGGTGAATCCCATAAGGAAGTCCCAGAATGGGGTGGGACAGCCACCTGCTTAGGAGTGGGCCTCATTTGCACATGCCTGAGCTTGGGAACTGAAGATGGGGCAGACTTCTGTGGAAGCTCTGTGTGCTTGGTTGGGGTGGGTGCGGTCAGCTGGAGGATCAGGAAAGTCTCAGAGGAAACTGACATGAGGAAGTGGAGGCCACTGCACAGGCTACTTACAGCCCCCAGGACTGAGGCATCTGGTGTCCAGGGCCATTGTCTTTGTAAACTATGAGGCCAGGCCCTCTCAGCCTGGGGGACAAGCCCGGGACAATTGTACCACCAGAAGGAAATAAAATATTACTTGATTAAAATTTCCCAAAACTTGGAAGCCCTCTATTTTCCTAGAGGGGAGAATCCCGAAATGTCTGCACATTCTTTAGGAAACTGTTCTTTCTCACCTCACTGGTCCTTGCCCCACTTGCGCTGACCCTGTCACTGTCTTTAGCTTAATGCCTAAATTCACAAGAGGCGCTCCACCGACCGCAACACCTCCAGTGGCGTAATTTCCCTATGTGAATAACTCATTCTCTTCTGTGAAGCCTGGGCCCAGCTCTCCTGGGGTGGGTGGGGGATATTAGTGATACGCCGTGTCAGCCAAGGAGCTTCTCTGGCTGTTGAGGGACAGCGAGGGCCCAGGACGTGGGCTGGGCTCACAGGTTATTCTTTTCCAGGATCTCCTAGCAGCGCCCAGAAGCTGGGAGCAGACTTCATTCCCCTCTTGTTGGACAGTCATAATTCCCACAGGCTGGGGCTCACAGGGGGAGCTCTGATTCCCCTTTACTAAAAGTCTTAATGTGTGCCACTTGATGGGCCAGCTCCCCTGGGTGGGGCTGCGGAGGAGCCCCTTGGAGATCTTGCTGGCCTGTTGTATGCCCACAGAACCACCTTATACCCTGACACCAGAGCAGCCACCAGATCTGAGAGAACCCCAGAGCCCATTCCTGGAGGCTGTGGTGGGGCACTCTGGGTCTGTTTCCTCACCACATCCCTGACAGAAATCTCTCAAGAGGACTCAGCACCTACTCCGCATTTCTCTACAGGCTTTGAAACCCATCCTCTCCTGGCTCAGGTCTTTTCCTCGCTGTCTCTGCTTTCTCTCTCCTCCTCTGCTCATCACAAAAGCATGCCTGCAGTTACCCAAGCACACAGACATAGACACAAGCAAATACAGGTGCATACAGCACACACACACACACACAGACACGCGCAGAGGAATGTGTGTGGAAATTACAAACCCAGGTCCTCAGGAGTAGAGGCAAAGCCACATATAGGCACATATTCCCACCAACGTGTATGTGCATACACACACACACACCCCTGGACACATGTGCATCCACTATACAAATGTACAGAGGCATGCATTAGCATGCACTGTACCAGGGACACGGGCATAAACACACACAGACTCAGGCCACGCTCACTTTCAGGAAACTGGGCTTCTTCCCCAATGCTGGGGTGCTCCATAAACCACTGCCGACGTCTTCAGACGCACTCACACTTCCAGGGCCCCGAGTAACCCACTGAATCATGAAGCGCTTTCCTGTTTAAGTTTATTTTCTTCTGGAAAAAAGGAGCTACTTATTTCCAAGAATTGGAGCCGGGGGAGTCTGCTGAGCCACTCTGTGGCTGGGCACGCATTTTGGCATCCTTTCCTCCTGAAGCGCTTTGTTTACACAGCTCCTGTCTCTCCGGGCTTCAGGGCCCTAAGAGGCACTGCCTCTGCCTCTGTACTCCACCAGGGCGAGGTGGGTATTACAGTTGCAAGTTTCACAGCTTCTGTTTATTAGCCATTCACTATACCTCTTTGACCGTTGCACAAGATCTGGGCATGACTTTTGCTACCTTCTTTGCGTGTCTTAATTTCTAGACGCAGGAACTCACAGCTGGCTTAGAGATTGCTCTTTAAGCTCCATCAGGTCTGGATGTAAGGAGTCTCCTTTGACCACCTCAAGCAATGACTCTGTGCTATGGACTCTGCTTTTCATGAATTAACCCACGTGACAGGGTTTTGTGCTTGCTTTGTTTACTCTTAACTCCCTGGCACTTGGAACAGTACTGGGCACAGGCACACAGTAGGAGTGTAAGGAATATTTGTTGCATGGATGATCTAACCTGATGCAACAACCCTTGGAGTTAAGCAATAGGATCATAGGGGAAACAAGCCCAAAACATAGTTAACAAGTTGAATAAGGAATTGAACCTGGGTCACTGGCTTTGCAGTACGAGCTTGTGATTACTGTTCTATACTTTTAAGGGAGCTTGAATATGCTGGTAAGAGGGGTCCTTAATCTTTGGAACCATGCTACTTGTGATTTATGCCACAGCTCTTTTAATGTTAATGGAGAGATAGCCTAATGCATAGAAACTGAACCCCATAATCTGGGTTACAGGGTCGCTCGTTTGGCTGCTTTCACTGGCTTTTGAGGTTTCCCTATTGTTTAGCCAATCCTCGCTCCTCTCTACTAAGGGCAGCCTGGGATCACAGGCTGGAGTTTCTTAGAGTGGCAAAAATGTACCTGAACCAAGCCCAGCTGTGTATCTGCACTGGCCCACCATGCAAGTCTCATTCTTGGGACCCCAGTGATTGTGTGATGATGAAGATTCATTCATTCATTCATTCATTCAGCACATATTTATTGAGCATCTCATGTCATGGGTCCTATGTCAAACCCTGAAGAAAGTTAGTTTAATTGGATATAGTCACTGCCCTTGAGGGGCTGCAGTCTCATGGAGAAGACAGTCCTGGGATCAATAAACCCTGAGCCACAGAATGCAGACATTAAGGAGGTCTGAATGCCTAGAAAAGAGAGGAATTCATCATCTAACCCAAAGATGATCAACTACAGTGAGCCACAAAATTGCCTTAAAATGTAGATTCATGAGCTCCAGATATTGTACTTCAGCCAGTCTGGGGAGAGGGTCATAAATCTACATATTCAGCTATCTCCCCAGGTGATTCTGGGACAAGTGGTCAGGGTGAGAGGACAAAACTTTGAGAAAATCTGTACAAAGAAGTCAGAGAAAGTATCATGGGGAGAAGATTGCACCTTCAAGGATGTCTAAACGTTTGTCAACAAGCAAGAGAAGAAAAGACCTTAACAAGTTGTAATTAAAAATATATTTGTTGTAGGAATAATCGAATAAGGAAGAAATAAATGATATAAAAAGTAAGAATGAGGCCGGGCACAGTGGCTTCCGCCTGTAATCCCAACACCTTGGGAGGCTGAGGCGGGTGGATTGCCTGAGGTCAAGAGTTCAAGAACAGCCTGACCAACATGGTGAAACCCTGTCTTTACTAAAAATACAAAAATTAGCTGGGCATGGTGGTGGGTACCTGTAATCCCAGCTACTCCAGGGGGTGGGGCAGGAGAATTGCATGAACCTGGGAGGTAGAGGTTGTAGTGAACCGATATCATGCTATTGCACTCCAGCCTGGGCGACAGAGCAAGACTTCGTCAAAAAAGAAAAAAAAAAAGAATGACTCACCCAGGTAACCACTGTCCTTAGTTTAGTTTGTGTCCTTTCAGGAATTTTTCTGTTAATGTCAAATATACGAGTAAAATTCCCAGGTGCATAAATCTGTATCTCTAGCTATGGCTACATCTGTAACCCTGTCTAGGTGTTTACAATAGAGCTCATGGGCACCACCATCACTGTGGGCTCCACCATCATTGTGGGCTCCACTCATGCTGGGAGGAATGCTATGACCCCTAAGATGCCCAGGTGAACAAAAGAGTCCTCTCATTTTGCTCTCCTAAGGTCCAAAGAACCCTCCCTCCTTATCTGCTGTATTTTTTTTTTAAGAAAAATAATACAGTGGAGATTGAGGGACACTTAATTTTATTAATAATTTTTATTGACTGTAATATGCATATGTGCACATATCCTACATGTACAGCTGTTGCTGAATTTTCTCAAACTGAATATGCCTATGTGACCAGGACCCAGATCAAGACAAAGAATATGACCAACACCCCATTCGTTTTAATTCTTCACACACCCCCTTGGCTCAGGACTCAGGCATGAGATCTGGTGGCAGGACAAAGGATAGATTTGAGGTCCAGACACCGTACTGTAGTCTAAACTAGCTCCAGCCTCTCTTCCTTTAGAATCATTTCTCTCTTGAGATATTCATCTTATATTTGTTTCTGGTGGATGCTCCCACCAGGTCATGTGAACAGAGACAAGGGTTGGCCTCAGCAGGGCCCCAAGTACAGAGCTGATGGCTCTCAGCAATGGCCAGACAACTGTTCCTAGGAGATCAGCGGTCCTGAGTGATCCTCACAGGGGCCCACATGCTGTTCACCTTCTTATCTCAGTCAGTTCTTGTAACATGGTCTCCCTGCTGCCACCTTGCACAAACAAGGCCCTGGAAGTGCCTGCTCTGAAGGCTGCTGTGAACTTGGGGTCTATGTGCAGATGGCCTCCCTCTTCTTACTTCCACCTCCTAAACCACCTCCTTTCAGATCTTGGGGAACATTCTCCCATGTTCTTCAAGGCTTGATTCTTCTTCAGCTATCAGAAGCAATTGCTCTTGCTAACTCATTGTCCTGTGGCTCTTTGAAGATTTGTATTAATTATTATTTATTTTATATATATATATATATCTTCTTTTAATTTCAAAAGGAGTGCATGTTTGTGAAGAAAATATGTTAATTATATAGCAATGTACAAAGTAAAATATGAAAGTCTTTCCTATTTGCTCAGCATTTCCCACTCCCACTGCCCAGGGGAGCCTCCATGAGAGAAATGATGTGAATACTAGATTTCTCTCTTTATTCTTTTCTTGTTTTTTTGCCAAAAACTGGATCATATAATCTGATTTTACAGCTATTTTTTCAGCCTTAACAAAATAACATGCACATCCCTCCAAATCAGTCCATATGATTTTACTTCATTCTTTTTAACAACTTCTTAGAATTCACTACTTTGGATGTGCCATGAATGACTTAGCTGTTCTGTTTTTTGGAGCTTTTAAATTGTCTCCTATTTTTACTATGACAGATAAGGCTGGAGTAAACATGTTTTATGTACATATTTGTCCAAGTAGTTTGATGGAAAAGAATTCTGGAAGTTTGATGGCTGGGGCGAAAGCACATCTGCCTTTTAAATGTGTGCAGGACTTTAAATATGACAAAACTTATGCATTTACCAAAAGATTAATAAACAGCTTTGGCCAGATTTGGTGGCTCACACCTGTAATCCCAGCACTTTGAGAGGCCTGAGGTGGGTGGATCACGAGGTCAAGAGTTTGAGACCAACCTGACCAACGTGGTGAAACTCCGTCTCCACTAATAATACAGAACTTAGCCAGGCCTGGTGGTGCGTGCCTGTAAACCCAGCCACTCAGGAAGCTGAGGCAGGAGAATTGCTTGAACCCGGGAAGCAGAGGTTGCAGTGAGCCGAAACTGCGCCATTGCACTCCAGCCTGGGCAACAGAGCAAGACTCCATCTCGAAAAAATAAAAAACAAGTTTTAAAAAACACAGCTTTTCCCCCCTCTCTAACCACTGTTTTAAATCTTTAACAATTTTTACCAATTTATAACTGGAAAAGATTATCCCATTTTAATCTGTGTTCCCCAAGAACTTAGCATCTTTCCATATTATTTTCTTTTAAATATGAACTAGTTCTTTCAAGGAAAGAATTGAGAAATCAGGTTGTAGCATGCTCAGGGAACAGGGAGAAGGTGTATGAGTCTGGAAATCAGGGTGTATGAGTGGAAAAGTTGATAGAGGCCAGATCATAAAAGATGTGTGTGTACCTGGTTTGGGCTTTACCTTAAAGGCAACAGGAACCATCAAGGAGTTTTAAGAAGGGAGGTGGGATGTTAAGATTTGCAGGTCAGCAGCCCTGCAGAGGACAGCTTGGAAGGTCTAAACTTGGAGACTGTGGGACAGAGGTAATGGCTAGTTTTGGGGATAGAGAAAATAAGCCAAGTATGGGAACTTTATTGGCTTTTTTGATGGCACATTTGCTATGGCACAGATGGGTTGGTAGTATTGTTTTTTCCCAGAAAAAGAGGGATTAGGCATTCTGTGGGATTTCCTGAAACTTTTGCAGTCTCCATTTAACAAAGGTGGCACCAGGCCCAGCACCATTAACAATGACTTCTGGATTTGCTCATTTGGACGCTAGAAGCAACGCCTGTGGGGTCTTTTGAATCCAATGCGTTGGGGAATTGGACTTTCTTCTTTCCCCCTGCCAACGGCCAGGCCCATGCTTCTCCTGTTGGATACTGATCTGAGTTCAGGTGACTGCTTTCATCTGAGATCCCATGAGCTCAATCTGTGATGAACCCTCAGTTCAGCCACTTACCTCTTTGGGGAGCATATGCTATGGTCCTGTGGGTTTAGGAGATTGAACATTCAGTCTCTGCTCTTTAACAGCCTAGAGTCAAACTGTAGAGAAAAATACTGTCCCCAGGAAACAGAGTTATTCTGATCCCATGGCTATAGAAAGACAATGCCCACAGTTCTGCGGGATTTCAGCCCAGAGCAGGGGTGATGGTAGTTTGGGTCTCTGTGCAAGTGCATGTAAACACAGACATTTCATTTCACAGCCCACCAAGTACTCTCTTCTGGGTGATTCCAGTTTGATGTCTCTTGCCTCTTAGACCTCTACAACTTAATATGATTAAACCCAGACTTTTGATTTTTCTCCCTATGACCTCAATCTAAACCTACCTAAGCCTTCTTCACTTTTGGTACAATGGCACCATGACCCACCCACTTGGCCCAAACAGAAAGCTGACAGTCTCTTGATCAGGATAGATGTCGCATAGATCATTCCTCCTAAATATATACGCAATCTTTCCGCCTCTGCTTATTTTTATCATCATCCTGATCCAAGCCACCATCATCTCTCAGCTTAAAAAAACACAGCAGCCTTCTAATTTGTCTCTGCTCTTCCACTCTTTCCCACCTAAAACCCACTCTCCAGGCAGCAGCTGTGTGATTAAAAAACAAAACAACAGAACTAGCTGGATCCTCCCACTCATGTGCTTAAATCCTTTCAATGGCTTCCCATTTCGATGAGAAAATAACCCCAACTTCTTGCCTAAGAGGCTCTGTTTGATCTGGACTCTGATAACCTTTCCAACCTCATCTGGGACCAGTCCTCCTAGCTTGCTGTTTTCACTTCCTCAAGCAAGTCAGCCTCGTTCCCTGTCTGTTGTCAGTGCTCTTCCTTGTATCTGATACCTTCTTTCACATGGATTCCAGATACTCTTGTGTGGGAGCCTCATTGTTCTCAAGGTTGGAAGTGAGGCACTTCAACACCACCCAGTGTAAGGAAGGGACCCTCTTATTCTTGAATCTCAGCATCCTGTTTTCTTCATATTGTTTCTTTCTTTTCTTTTTCGAGACAGTGTCTCGCTCTGTTGCCCAGGGTAGACTGCAATGGTACAATCTTGGCCCATTGCAACCTCCACCTCCCAGGTTCAAGCAATTCTCCCTGCCTCAGCCTCCCAAGTACCTGTCATTATTACAGGTGCCCGCCACCAGGCCCAGCTAATTTTTGCATTTTTAGTAGAGACGGGGTTTCACCATGTTGGCCAGGCTGGTCTCGAACTCCTGACCTCAGGTAATCCACCCACCTCGGCCTCCCAAAGTGCTGGTATTACAGGCATGAGCAATCGTGTCTGGCCTCATTTTTCTTTTTATTGAGGTACAACATCCATAAAGTACCTTAGGTACTCTAATTTTAAGTGTGCAGCTCAATGATTTCTACATACATACTCATATGTACACATTCCTATCACATCACCAGATCCTTCATAGCACTCATATGTTTATTGCTACTTATCTGATTTGCAAAGACAAAAGATTTGATCACACACCATTAGGGTACAATTGCAAGGAAACAGATATGACTGCTGGCTGGCTGGATAAATTCCTACAAGCCATTTGGAGGGCAATTTTACAGTTTCTATTAAATTTTAAAATACATGTATCCATTGAGGCAACAAATTTTCTTTCAGAAATTGATCTTATGGAGACACTTCTACATATGTGTGAAGTAGAGACAGATCTGTCTCTACTAAAAATACAAATATGAGTGTACAAGCTATGCATCACAGCCACTGTTTATGGTGAGAACATATTAGAAACACCCTAAGTGTTGCTTTACAGGCGGCAGATGAAAGAAATTTCAGCTTATTTATGCAAGGCAATACTGTGGAAGCTGTTACCAAGAATGTGTACTGTTCGGGGAAAATCTTCAAGCTATATCAAATGGGCAAAGGCGCAGAATGATGCACACAGGGTCCTCTCATTTGTATAAAAGAAGGACATGGTTAGCTCTACATGCTTCTGCCTGGAAAGAAACCCAAGAAACTGGTAATAGTTGTCATTCCTGGGAAGGAGAATTCAGGAACTCATGTTCTGAGTGGGAGAGAGATGATGCTTTGATTTTTTTTTTTTCCTCCCATGTATATGTAATACCTTTTCAAAAATAAAAATAAAGTTTTGGACTCCGGGGAAAGTGTGTAAGGGGAAGAGGCTCTGGCAGGCCAGGTTAGGACTGTGGGGATAACTTGGCCTGGGTTAGTCTTCAGAAGCACAGAGAGGACTGGTTGGCTGAGAACTTGGCTTTCAGGGGGCCCTTTTGGGGCCTGCCAGGGAAGAGCAGCTGCCCAGAGCTGCAGCAGAAGGCAGTGGATGTTCCACTGGACATTCGTGGGGATCCAGATTCCACCTTCCTTCCCTAGGGCTTGCTGCATGGGGGGTGCTCCTGCCCACCTTCACGGTGATTCCCTTTACCCCTTGTCTCAGATGGAGGCACGGGTGCATGAAAACATAACCAAGTACATGGCCAATGCCCTTCTTTGAGATGCTGACATTTGTCAGTTGGCAATTTTTAAAAATAAAGAGGTTGAACTCTAGAACAAAAACGTGCTACAACAGACAACCAACTGTCCCTCAGAAGGGCCCTAGATGATCTTAGGAAGGATCTTAGTGAGGCTTGGGCGTAAACAAAAGATGGGTTTGAGTCACTGCTCAACCACCCAAGCCTTGCATCCCTGGGCAGCTCAGCAGAGTGCTCTGTGCCCTGCTTTCCTTGTCGGTGAACTGGCATCCACTGTCCTGCCTTGATTCCTGAGGACCATTTGTTACTGGTTATAAACCAGTAATGTCTGTCTACCTGCTCTATGAAAGACGAGGGCTGTGCAGAGGGTCCATTTGCAATATAGAATATGTTGGTTTCCTAGGGCTGCCGTAAGAAATGACCACAAACTTGGCTTAAAACAGCAGAATTTTATTCTCCGATAGTTCTGGAGGGCAGAAGCCTGAAATCACGGTGTGAGCTGGGCCCTACTCTCCCTGGAAGTTCTAGGAGACGATTCCTGCTTTCTTCTTCCAGCTACTGGTGGTATCCACATTCCTTGTGGCTGCAGCACTCCAGTCTACCTCTGTCTTCACATGGCCTTTTCTTCTCTCTGTGTCTCTCCTCTGGATGTCTCCTATAAGGACACTTGTCAATGTATTTAAGGCTCATGTGGATAATCCAAGACGTTCTCATTTCGAGATCCTTAACTCAATTACATCTTCAAAGACCCCTTTTCTAAGTAAGGTCACATTCATAGGTTCTAGGGGTTAGGATATGGACATATCTTTTGAGGGGGCGCCATTCAACCCACTGCATAGAATAAGCAAGGAAAGTAGGCATGGAAGCTCCCAGGTATGTGCTAAGGGTGCCACCTGGCCTGTGTCCTGTGCTGCGATGGTTCATGGAGGGGTCAGGTCAAATCTGACTGTGTCTGAGCCACATGGCATGGCCATAATTTCGACCTCAGAAAAGACTGCTGCTTGTGTCTCTATTCTTCTCTCCTGACCCCTCTCTGTCTCTTGCTCTGCCTCCCAATCGAACTAGCACCAACCTTACTTCATGGGTCTGGGAGGTGGAACAGCACAAAGATGAGGTCCTATAAATGCAAACCATTTATTTAAAGCTTCACACACATTTGATAACCAAATAAGGAGTGTAACCTAGTTAACAGTGTTTTACAAATGTCAGTCTTCTGGTTTTTATGTTGTATTACAATGATAAGAGGTCATCATTGGAGGGAGCTGGGCAAAGGGTTCAAGGGACTCCATGTGCTATTATTGCAACTTGAAATGAGTCTATATTCATTTCAAAGTTAAAAAGTTGAAAAAATAAACTCATGAGTACTTGAAACCCCTGCAAGAAAAAAAATAATCTCTATAAACCTTTCTAGATTAGAAAGTAGAATAATGTAACCCCCTCAACCGCCAGCAGGATGTGGGCTAACTCATCCTCCCAAGGTAGCCCAGGACCTCCCATTTCCAGGACTGTGGGGAAGTGGCCTCACCCTGGCCCAGCTTCATCCCCATCTCAGGCCTCTTGGGATCCTGTCCTGTGCAACCTCCTCCCTTGGAAGGGAGTTCTGCCAGGCCCTCCCCAAGCTTCCCCAGGCCAGGGCTGGTCTGGGTTGCAGACACATGGCTGAGCTGTGCCAATGCCACCCCGCCCCACAGCCCAGGCTGAGCTCTGATGTTGCTGCCACGTGCAGACAGCTCTGGCTCCTGCTGGGCTTCTTGAGAACCTTGTGCTTTCCTGGCAGGCAACGATGGCCTCAGTGACTGCCACCCTGACTCAGAGCGATGCTCAGGGCTCCTAGGAGGTGCCGCTCTGGCTCGGGGCCATCCCACTTTACCCTGACGGTGGTGTCATTGATGCATCCTCCTCCTCCTCCCCAGGGCAGGGTGCTCAGTGCCTGCTTTCCCCCCATGGCAGCCTCCAACTGCCACTAGTCTGGGCAAGTTGGAGGCACCTTCCCTGAGCCGCTCTTCTGGTTTTTTCTCCTCCCACGTTGGCCACATGGAGTAAGTGAGTTCTGCACAGTGTGGCCGGGTGGTTTGGTGTCAGAGGGGTTTTAAACGTGGAATCTGTGAACAGACTTTGGGGGTTCTGAAAACTCCCTGAGTTTACATACAAAATGAATAAGCATTTGTTTTTCTGGAGGAGAAATTCATTCTCCAAAGGTCTAAGATCCGCAATGAAGAGTCTCTGAGGACAAGAACGGGCTATAACATAATTTAATCATTTTGTTTCTGCCATCATCCTGCCTGGCTAAAGTACTATTTCTACCAAATTAGCTCATCTCCATGCCTCAGTTTCCTCCCATGAAAAATCAACTAATTTACAAGATCATACCCCATATGACAAATATTTGGTGTTGTAAGCAATAAATGAGAAAATTATAGAAAGTTTCTGGCACAAGCCAGTAAGAACTCAATAAAGATGAGCTTTTATTATGATCTGCCCAGAGCATATATTATCTTACTGCATGCTTACAGCAGCCAGTATGAGACTGGAGTTAGCAATCTCCTTTGAAAGACCTCATTTGCCCAACATAAAAAGGCAGAGCTGGGATTTGAACCCACAACCTCTTTCTTTTCCGCCCCACTCTGTTGCAGTTTCTATTCCTCCCTTTGACTGAGTTGTATCTGGTCATCTGTCAAAACCCACCTCAAATGTCACCTGTCCTGGGAACCTTATTCCTGATCTTGTAGGTGTTTGTCGTCTTTCTGCGTTTTGCATACCTTTATCATGCTTATCTCCCATTACTGTCTCTGCAGCTAGGTAAGGTCTGTGTCTAATGCATCTTTTTGTTCCTGTGCTCAGTTTGGTGCCTGGAATATAACAAATATCTGATGAGTGGGATATCCTCTCTTCATTCTTCCTTCCTCAATCATTTCCTGCCCATTCGTGGGGTATGGAGATGAGCGATCCATGTCCTCAAGGCACTCAAACCTTGAGATGCGGCAACAACGCATCCTCTGTGGGTGTCAGCCAGTTTCTGCCTGGACCGCCGGTTCAAACCCACAATCCTCCAACGATGGCTGAGTCGGAAGCACCCAGTAGCCAATGAGGTCTTTTCGTCAGGCACCTCTTTGGCATTAGGGATGACCTAATGGGAAGAGTGTGAGAGCCTGGTAACTGGCCATTCCCCTGGGGATGCTCTAGGTGACAGAAAGGAGTGGGCTTGACATTTCAGGACCTGCCTGAAGCCCAGCAGCACTCAAGCCAGTTTGCCCAGCATACGGGCCCTGGCCTCCACTAAGGCTTCTTGGGTTTACAGTTTTCCTTCTGAAAATGGAAAGACAAGCCTCCAGATGTTCCCAAAATAGCTGTTTAGTGACCTCAGACAGTGAGTCAGGACTCTGTATTCTGGTCCCCTAGGTGTGTATATGGAAAAGTTGGTTGTTAACTAAGGGTGGAATACAGAGAAGGATGAAGGATGGGAGGGGCAAGGGGAACTCCACATTCAGTTCAGTTTTAGTGGTTTTCTTTTCTTTGTTTCTTTTTCTTTTTCTTTCTTTCCTTTTTTTTTTTTTTTTTTTTTTTTGCCCAGGCTGGAGTGCGATGGCGTCACCATGGCTCACTGAAGTTTCAAACTCCTGGGATCAGGTGATCCTCCCACCTCAGCTTCCTGAGTAGCTGAGACTACAGGTGCATGCCACCACACCCAGCTAATTTTTGTATTTTTTGTAGAGATGGGGTTTCGCTGTACTGCCCAGGCTAGTCTCCAACTCCTGGGCTCAAGTGATCTGCTCACCTTGGCTTCCTAAAGTGCTGGGATTACAGGCATGAGCCACCCCGCCCGGCCTTAGTTGTTTTCTAACAAACTTAAGTCTGCACCTGAGGGTCCATGTCCAAACTTGCACTCATGACTCTCCTCTCAATCCCATTACCAAAGTCTGGCTCATCTCAGACTATCCAACCAGAAACCAAAAGTTGACCTGACCCTGCCTGTTTCTCATCACCCCAAATCAAATTCATCACCAAGGTCTGTCTGTTTTACCTCTAAAACATCTTTTAAATCCATCCTCTTCTTTCTGTCCCAGTGGCCACCACTGGATTTTCTTACCATCTTCTCTCTCTAAACTAGTTTTATAGCCCCTCAACTGATTTCTTTCATCAATCCCATCTCCCCATGATGCCCAGACATTAGTTATCCAAAAGCCGGAGCCAAGTTACACCTCTGGTTAAAAAAATATTTTAATACTCATTGAATAAGACACCTAAAATTTGTGACTTCCTGTTGTGTACATGTTCCTTAACAAACTGTACAAATATGGAACTTTAAGTTCTTTAACTATGTAATGTCACTAACATTACATAGTTAATGACACACACGCTGCAGAGTTTGGGGTAAAATGTACTGATGACTGCCCCTTACTATGAAGTGGATCAAAAAATAAGATAAGTGGATAGATGGACAGATGGAAGACTTGACAGATAATAGCAAAATGTTAGTTGTAAAATCCAGGTAGTGTGAGTATTTGGGAGTTCATTGTGCAACTCTTTTAACTTTTTTCTATGTTTGGAAAATATAACAAAATGTTAGGGAAATTTTCTTTAACAGCTTTATGTCAGGATTAAATCCAAAGTCTTTACCTTGGTCTGCCAGACCCTGCCTGATCTCCCTGCCCTCTGCCATGGATGCATCTTGAGCCAACCTCTATCATGCCGTGTGCTCCAGACAAAGAGCTTCTCTGTCGGTTTTCTTTCTTTCTTTCTTTCTTTCTTTCTTTCTTTCTTTCTTTCTTTCTTTCTTTCTTTCTTTCTTTCTTTCTTTCTTTCTTTCTTTCTCTC
>NW_012101477.1:1183146-1187551 GCF_000951045.1 Mandrillus leucophaeus
TTTCTTTCTTTCTTTCTTTCTTTCTTTCTTTCTTTCTTTCTTTCTTTCTTTCTTTCTTTCTTTCTTTCTTTCTTTCTTTCTTTCTCTCTCTCTCTCTCTCTCTTTCTTTTTCTTTCTTTATCTTTCTTTTTGATAGTTTCGCTTTTGTTTCTTAGGCTGGACTGCAATGGCATGATCTTGGCTCAGTGCAACCGCCGCCTCCTGGGTTCAAGCAATTCTCCTGTCTCAGCCTCCAAGTAGTTGAGGTTACAGGCGTGTGCCACCACAAGCCAGGCTAATTTTTATTTTATATTATTTTAGTAGCGATAGGGTTTCACCATGTTAGTCAGCCTGGTCTTGAACTCCTGACCTCAGGTGATCCACCCACCTTGGTCTCCCAAAGTGCTGGAATTATAGGCATAAGCCACCGTGCCTGGGCTCTTTCCTCTTGTTTTAGAGTTCTCATAGCTCTAATAACAATTTTAATGTAGTTTATTGTGTAATTATAGATTGAACTATATGAAATGCCATTTCTATAGGTGAGGTGGTCAAATATTGGCAGCGTCATGTAGCTCAAACAAATAATTGTTTGAGGATGACTGATATAATCTGGATATTTGTTCCCTTCAAATCTCATGCTGAGATTGAATCCCCAATGCTGGGGGGAACGCATAGTGGGAGGTGTTTGGGTCATGGGGGCAGATCCCTCATGAATGGCTTGGTGCCCTCCCCACGCTAATGATTTCCCACAACGTTAGTTCACAAGAGAGCTGATTGTTTAAAAGAGCCTGGCACCCCTCCCCTGTCTTCTTCCTTCCTGTCTTTCCATATGACAAACTGGCTCCCCTTGCCCTTTCACCATGATTGGAAGCTTCTTGAGGCCCCTACCAGAAGCAGATGCTGGCGCCATGCTTTTTGTACAGCCTGTAGAACTGTGAGCCAAATATACCTCTTTTCTTTATAAATTACCTACTTTTGGGTATTCCTTTATAGCAATGCAAATCAGACCGAGACAACCACTCAACCCTAGACTCTGAGCTCAGTACCTGGCAAACAGTAGATACTCCATATTTTCTTTGAAAATTATGTCAATTGATTAATTCATTGATGGACTGTGACCCACCTATATTTCTACCACTGAATTTCTTGACGGTGCATATCCCGAAGTGCTGAGAGTTGCATAAGCATGCAGAATTTCGCAATGTTTCCTGATTAAGCCAGTTCTTTGTTATAAAAGGGAGGTAAAGAATTATATCCCCTCAGTAGAAATATCCCAATAAAGCATCTTGCCCTTCCCAATACTCTGGTCAATGGGTGTAAGCTCTACCTCTGTTTTTCACAAACTGGTTAGAGTGGAGCTTGAATGACTGACAGAATTCAGGCACTTTCCAGAGCACATCCCACCACCAAGAGAAGGAGAGACAGTTTTAATTCGATCCCAGATGGGCCGCTTTTAAGCGCCATTAATGGGCAAAGGATTGCTTCTCGGATCTCCTGTTTTGCCATGGGTAAATTTACATAGTCAAGTTCACTTTCCAGAATTGTGAAGACTAAATAAAGTAATATATGTAAAGAGCCAGAATAGTCAGATTCTTTTTGTTCTCTTCAACTTTTATTTAAGTTCAGGGGTACGTGTCCAGGATGTTCAGGTTGGTTACCTAGCTAAATGTGTGCCATGGTGGTTTGGTGCACAGATCAGCCCATCATCTAGGTATTAAGCCCAACATCCATTAGCTATTCTTCCTGATGCTCTTCCTTCCCCCACCACCTACCCCATCCTGACAGGCCCCAGTGTCTGTTGTTCCTCCTCATATATTCATGTGTTAGATTTTTTATGCCTTTTTATATTTTTGTATCCCTCTTCCATACACAGTAGTCATGAATGGGCAAGAAGTAAACTTTAGCCTTGAGAGTATGGGGGAGCCACAGGCTGGAGACGCAATATTGTGTATCAACCTCGTGCCCTTAGTCCTATGTCCTGGTATTTCAGTTACTGTCAGGGAAACCAGTCGGGGGGACTGGGCACAAAGGGCACTTCATTTCTAGGAGTGGAGTACCCCTTATGTTCTAAATGGACTGCCACTAGATCAAGGAAAGAAACCAATAGAACTCTCTTTAGATTAGAGTCCCATGTGAGCCCTTTACCTACAGGCTACAGATTGACCTAAGTTTGAGCCCTTTACCTACAGGCTACAAATTGACCTAAGTAGCTTAACAGCAAGCACAGGATTTACCCCACAAAAAGGTTTTGATAAAAGATCGAGGTATAAAGAAACACAAATCACAGAAATTCTTTAGTGATTATAGATGGTGTTTTTATTGAACTAAAATTGGTGCCAGCTTCTTCAGAGTACATACTTTAGTTGCTTGATACACTATTAGACATTCTATCTAAAATTGGAATCTTTTGTTCTAATTACAAGCAGCCTCATCAATTGATTAGAGAAACAGCTTCAAACAAAGCAAACACAAATGCAGAAACTTCTTAAAATGTCAATGGAAGATAATGGCCTTGTTGGAGGACTGTTTTGAAGAGGTTCTCGGTCTTGAGTGTTCATAGAAAATACCTGGGGAACTTGTTGACATCTACTATGCCCAGACACCATCCCTAAAGAGTCAGATTCTTGGCCGGGGCAGTGGCCCACCCCTGTAATCCCAGCACTTTGAGAGGCCAAGATGGGTGGATCAACTGAGGTTGGGAGCTCAGGACCAACCTGGCCAACATGATGACACCCTGTCTCTACTAAAAATACAAATATTAGCCCGCCAAGGTGGCAGTCACCTGTAATACAAGCTACTCGAGAGGCTGAGACAGGAGAATCACTTGAACCCAGGAGGCGGAGGTGAGCCAAGATCACATCACTGTACTCTAGCTTGGGCGACAAGAAAAAACTCTGTCTAAAAAAAAAAATTAAAAAAATAAAAGCAAATCAGATTTGGAAGGTTTTGGGTGTGGCCTTTGAATCTCCATGCTTATCAACCTTGCCCTGGTAATTCAGAGGAAAAATAGCCCAGGGACCACAATTTAGAGACAATTGGTTAGTGACTGTGGCACACGTCCTAATCCTAGGACCTGTAAAAATGTTACCTTATTTGGCAAAATAAGATTAAAGTTACAGACGCAATTAAACTTGCTAATCAGTTGACTTTAAAATGAGATTACCCTAGATTGTCTTCATGAGCCCAGTATGAGCAAATGAACACTTAAAAATGGACAGACTTTCCTGGCTGTGGTCAGGAAGAGATATGTTGAGGGAAGAGGATTCAGAAAGATGTGATGCTGCTGGCTTTGAAGACGGAAGGAGTCCATGAGTCAAGGCATGTGGGTGGCCTCCAGAAGCTGGAAAAGAGAAGGAAATGGATTCTCACATAAAGCTTCTAGAAAAGAGCACAGCCCTGCTGACGCTTCAGTTTCAGCCCAGTGATATCTGTGTTAGACTTCTAACCTACAGAATTGTAAGATATTAAATATGTATTTTTAAGTCACTAAATTTAAAGCTTTTGTTAGCAGGAAACTAACAAAACACTTTGTTGTTTCTTTTCTCTTTTCTTTTCCTTTACCTTCTCCTGTTCTGCCTCCTCCTTCCCCTCCTCTTCCTTCTCTTTCTTCTTTTTTTAAGAGACATGGTCTTGCTCTGTCATCTAGGCTGGAGTCCATTGGTGCCATCACAGCTCACTGCAACCTCAAATTTCTGGGCTCAAGTCATCCTCCCACCTCAGCCTCCCAAGTATCTGGAACTACAGGTGTGTGCCACCATGCCTGGCTATTTATTTATTTTTTAACATTTCATAGAGATGAAGTCTCGCTATGCTGCTCAGGCTGATCTTGACTCCGTCTTCTTCTTCTTCTTCTTTTTTTTTTTTTTTGTCAGCTATTCTCTGCTGAGCCCCAGGGAGATTGTCAAACAATGTGGTGATGTGGCAACCCATGATTCTTCACAGAGGGTGGGTCAACAGTGTTTATTTGGGGGCAGCTTTATGGTTTATGCAGACCTAGAAGGCAGTCTATCATTGTGGCTATCACTCATTGGTCAGCTCAAACATGTGAGCCATTTTTTTCTTCCCTCAAATCACCAGCAAGCAAGAGATGGGTGAGGAAGGCAGCTGTTGGCTAGACTTCAGGCAGCAGGAAAGCATAGCATTGGCCACAGTCATTCTTCATTGGTTGTAGTCATAGGTGGACAGGGAATTAAGGAGTGGAGAGTCAACCTTATTCAAAGAAGAGTAAGGCCTAGTGGCATAATGCATACATTACCTTGGATTTCTGTTGACACATCTCCCTGCTCTTTCTTTGACCCCCAAAGCTGGACCCATTTCCTTGGTAATAAAAGCCCAGACTTGATGAGGCAAAGGATGGTGTAGACACAACAGTTTAGTTTACAGTAACAAATGATGAGTCCTAAGCATTAGAAATGGATCTTGGGGC
>NW_012101477.1:1188256-1237541 GCF_000951045.1 Mandrillus leucophaeus
AAAAAAAAAAAAAAAAGTAATGGGCCTTGGAAGCTGCCACACCTTTACCTCACACCTGGCAGTGGGCTTGGGACTAAGTATTCACCACCTAATTTCATCTTCACAACCCCTGAAGTAGAGGAAATAAAGGCTCAGAAATGTTAAGGAATTCACCTTATTATCATATACCCAATCACAGCCAGAAGTGGCACTGGAACCCAAGTCTTTATGACCAGAAAAAAAGATGATTTTTTTTCTCTTTTGGGCTTCTGGTAGACAATAAATACCATTGCTTTTTATAAGATGCATTTCTTTTTTGGCCACTAATCTAATGATGAATAAATAATGGATCACTGCTGTAGAGCCTGATTCTTTGGCTACACCCAGATAAATGTCTCATTGGCATCAGTAGCAATTAGCTTCAATAAAAGGTTGGCCTGATTAATAATAATACCACCACCTGCTATTTATAGACGACTGTCCTCCAAGGAGTCCAAAGTGCTTTGTAGACATGATCTAATCCAGTCTTCCTGTGTTACCGTAAGTTGGGTCTGGCCTGTGGTAGCTTTGCCTTTTCATAGAGAGGTCTGAGATTCTGAGAGGGCTATATCTTGGCACTCATATACAGAGGGTTGGCATCCTTTACTGGTGGTCCATCAGTGACTTGTTCAACTTCATGTGACTTTGGTCTCCATGTCTATCCTCATGGATTCTGATCCATATGGGCCTTTGGCATTGCTTAGACCACAGGAGATGGACAGAACACTTCATAGGAATTTTCAAAGTTTATAAGGACTCACTTCCAGGTGGAGGGACCTGTGAATTGCTCCTGGGAATAGCATCATCTTCCTTGCCTCCTCTTCCTCCTTTGTTTCCTTCTTCTCCTTATTTCCCTCTTCCATCTCCATCCTTCTCCTCCTCCTTCTCCTTCCCTTCCTCCTTCTCCTCCTCCTCCTCCTTCTCCTCCTCCTTCTCCTCCTCCTCAATATCATCATCATCATCATCATCATCATCATCATCATCATCATCACAACAAACACTTATTTGGTGTTCGCTATGTTCCAGGTCCTATGTTAGGCACTTTATAGGGACTGTCTGACTTATTCCTCACAATATCCACCAATGGGTAGGGATCATTACTGATCCCATTTTACAGAGTAGAAAACTGGGGCTTGGAGTAGCTAAATGATTTATTCCATTCTTTGTTCATATTCTGTAAAATGGGCACACTAAGACTCAGAAATGTAAATAATTTGCCAAGACCACACAGTTAAGTAAAAGGTGGTGAAGTGTATTTTAGTTCTCATTCTTTCTATTTCCAAAATCTCTAAATTTAATTTGTAAGATCCTTTCAATCAGTGAGGGGTCAGATGGATGAATGGATGGTTGGATGGATGATTGGATGGGATGAAGGAAAGGTGGATAAATGGTTGGATGAATGAATGGTTGAGGGGGGAAGAGTGAATGGGACCGGGACTTTCCTTCTATGCCTGATGGTGGCAGAGCGCTGCTAATAAAAATACATACACAGCACAGTCCAAAACCTTCAGGGACTTATATAAGTTGACCTGGAGTTGCTTACCCACAGAAGTAGACTTAACTCTATAATGCAGCATTTTGAGGGCTCAGTACATACTAACCCAAGGAACTCAGATCCAAGCCCTCATGACCTCATGGGTTTCAATGGACGAGCTGGGCTCATGGATAAGAAGGATCCATAATTGTACCAGGTTGAAGGAGGGTAGACTGATGAGGATTTCTTTATCCTGTAAGATATCTCAGCAGTTTTGAAGTATGGGATGGAATTTGAAACTCTTAATCTGGAGTAGAAAAAGCTAAGAAATCAGTGGTAGAAACATGATTATTGGCACCAGAACATCAGGAGTAAGAAATCAATAGCTTAAACTTGGGATGTGTGTGCAGAGGGGAGGAGGTGGAGCTAACAGAGCCTGGGAGCATGGGAGCTAAATCCATCCTGCACCAATGGGAGCCCTGGAGAGTTCCAGTCACTGGCCTAAGCCAAAGAATGATGAGGAAGATACTCTGGCTTCTCCCTTCCTCCTCTTCTTCAGTCTCCCACCAGTAGCTCTGATTACGGTAGGCCAACCCTAATCATAAGCCAGTTTTGAGAGATTTGGGGAATGTAATTTTAAGAACTCAGCCATATACAATATAGAGCTGAGCAGAGGAAGAGTCTGAGATCTGAGAACAAACAGGCAAATGACTGGTGTACAAGTTGTCCTGGAACATTTATTTATTTCTCAGCCTAGAGTCAGGTGTCTGGACCAGATGGACTTTTAGGTGCTGTTTACCACTCTAGAAATTAGAGACCCCAAGAGAAGAGTCTATTCTATCAAGATTTAATCACAATTCAAGGGCAAGAAGCATGCTGCCATTCAGATAAGCATTCTGCACAAGAATGCCACTTCATGGCCAGGGTCCATCTTCCTTTGGTTGAATGCTTTTTGGCAGCAGGTCACCAGGGACTAGTTTACCTGGAGGCCGAGGCCACGGGATTTGTGCCACTCAGAAGAGTTTGGCTGCCCCTACATCATCTCCTCTATTCAGTAACATGGTGATTGAAATTCCAAAATGGATGAAAAATTCCTTGGGTTTAAAATGACAAGTTTGAAAATGCTTTTGCCAGAATAAATAAATATACAGGAAAGTGCATAAGTACAGCTTTTGACTCTCTACTATGGACATTGCTCTTGCAGTTGCCTGAAGAAATGCGGGTTTGCACCAGTAACTTCAGCCTTTTTACTAATCTGATCTTGCTGACAACAAGGAGAGCAGCCTCAGAGGAGCCTGATGCTGAGCTAAAACTGTACCCTTCACTGAGGCTCAGGAGTCAGGGTGTATTTGCTTACTAAGAATTTTACTTATTTATGCAATTTTCTCCATGGAATGATGTGACAAATACTTCTTGCCTTCCTCCCTTCCTCTTTTCCTCCCCCCTTTCCTTTGTTCCTCCCTACCTTCATCACTTAAAAAAAGGATATTCAATATTTCAGTCATATATTGCTACACAACAAACTATACCAAACTCAATGGTTTCAAACAACAGTAATTTTTCATTTTGCTCATGCATCAGCAATTGAGGCAAGGCTTGGTGAGTCAGTTCCTCTCTGCTTCATGCTATGAGCTGGAGTGACTTAACTGGGGCTTGGGCTGAAGGATTGACTTCCAAGATGGTTCACTTACAGGACTGACACTTCGGTGCTGGAAGCTGTATCAGAGGCTGTCTGCTGGGGGACTCAATTCTCTTCATGTGGGCTTCTTCAAAGGGTGGCTTGGACTTCCTCAGAGTTAGGGGATGGGGTTCCAAGTGGTCAGGTGGAAGCTCAAAATCTTTTTAGGACATCACAGAAGCCCAGGTCTTCATTTCTGCAGCATTCTGTTGGTAAAGCAAGTCACTAAGGCCAGCCCACATCCAAAGGGAGGAGAATTAGATTCCACCTATAAATGGGAAAAGTGGCAAAGAATTTGCAGCTTTCTTAACCTACTACCCCACCTTATGGGAGGTGGGTGTACAGTGTGGGTAATTTCACAGTAACAGAGCAATGCTGCACATTCAGGATCACATAGAGGACTAAGTTATTAAGCTCAACAGCAGAATTCTGGCTGGACCAGGGAACTGAGAGGTCTCTGTATTAATCAGGGATGGTGAATTCACATCAGGCACACCTGTGTTTGAATTCCAGCTCTGAAACTTTATAGTTGAGTAACTTTAGGCATCTGACTCAACTTATATGATCACAGTTTTCTCAATTCTAAAACGGAAATAATTTTATACAACTTTATTGCTGTGTGAATAGTGAAGCAAACCTCTCCAAAAAAAAAGAGGGTACACTTTATATTAAAGTGCCTGGGTTATAATGGACCTTTAATAAATTGAAGCTATCTGTTTCTTTGAGTGTTGAAACTCATTTTCCAGGAATCCTTTGAGATCCACTGAATTTGAGCTCATTAGAATTACTTTTGTCATCATTTTGTAGGTCATTTTTTTTTTATTTCCAAGAACGATACATATGCAGTTCAAATATTTGGAAAATACAGATAAATCATATAAAAACAAAGTAGAAATAATCTGTAATTATGCAACCCAGAGGTAGTCCTTAAAAAGCCTTTGAGGTGTGTACTTCAGGTATACAGCAATCAGCTGTTTCTGGAAAATGCTGCCATCTCAGGCCTTGATGCAGCAGTCACTTAATCTCATGAATCTAAGGGGCAGCTAGGGGTTAACTGACCTAGGCTGGACTTGGCTGTGTAGGTCTGCTCTGCTCCATGTGGCTCTCATTTTCCTCCTGGGAATGAAAGCCACTAATCCAGTTATGTTCTTCTCATGGAGATGGGCAGAAATGCACCAGAATGAGTGGGAATGTGTGAGGGCACTTATGACCTAGCATTGGGACTGGTGCACACACATTTCCGCCCCATTCTGTCGGTCAAAGCAAGTCCCATGATTGACTCCAAAGTCAACGGCAAAGGCTGTAGATCCAGAAAGAAGTTAAGAACTAGGGTCAATAATGTCTTCTACCTTAATATGTATTTTTTTTTTTTTTGCACAATTGGTTCAAATTACACATCCTTCTTTTTCACTGCTAGCTTTTTTTCACTTAATATAGTGTATAAAAATTCCATGTAATAAAATAGGTTTTTGCACTAAAACTTTTAAGGACTGTATCCTTATTCCACTAAATGGATGTTCCACAATTTGTTCAATTGGTTTCCTCTTATTGGTCATTTGTGTTAACCCTAGACTTCCTAGATTTCCAGTATTAAGAGAACTGTAGCTCTGGATTTATGCACATCCATCTTCATAATTCTATTTTGCCATGCCAAAGTTGTTGGTTTTGATTTATATTGCCAACTTTCCACATTTAGAAAAGCAATACCCACTTACATGTTCCCCACTGGCAGTATATTATAGTACCTACTTCCTTGAATTCCCACCTACTTAGAGTATAGTTGTTTACATGTATGTGTATGTATATATTGTAAAGCAACTGTTTATTTTGCAATAAGAGTATAAGAAACACTTGAATATCTTTTGTACAGATTCATCCATGCTTCCTTTTCACATTTGTCTTCACTTGTTGTATATGTATGTGTGTGTAATTATTACACATGCCTGTCTCTTTCTACACACATACACTGATATTTCTAACTCTATCTTATTTATATAATTTTTTCCTGAATTGTATGAAAGAAAATTTAGAAACACTGTGCCCCTTTACTAAATACTTGAGAATGCACAGGACGTCCTCTTACCCAACCATTAACATTAATACAATACTGTTATCTAACCTGTAGTCCACACTCATATTTCATCAATCATCTAATATTATTTTAATGATTTGTTTTTCCCATCCAGGATTTAATCTTGAATCACACACTGCATTAGTTTTCATGTCTCTTTGGTCTTTTTTATTCTGAAACAGTTTATTTGCCTTTCTTGACCTTGATGTTTATGAAGGGTACAAGTCAGACATTTTGTAGAATGTCCCTAAAATTGGGTTTGTCTGATGTTTCTTCATAGTTAGATTCAGATTATGCATTTTTCTGGCAGGAAAACTAAACGAGTAATGTTGTGATGATATTTATTTGTCCATTTTTAGAGGTATTAATTTTGGTCTCTTGGTTCAGTAGATACCTGTCTGATTCTCCATTATAAGGTTACTGGTTTTCCACTGGTGCTCCCTTTGTAGGTAAATTATTTGAGACTATACAATACACTGTTTCTCATCAAACATTCAACCCCTAGATCTAGCATTTATAAATAATTTTCTAACTTTATTGTTCTTCCTACATTTATAAGTTGGCAATATTCTGTAAGGAAGACTTTCTTCTTCATTCAAATTGATTATTTACATTATCACAGACTCATAGATTCTTATTTTATTGACTGAATTATCATCCACTTTTGATGCTCAAATTGTCCCAGATGTTGTTAGTGGGAGTCTGTTCAAGCTGGCATCCGTATCTTTGTGATATGTACCTATCATTCTTTGAACACTTTCTTCTTTCCTGATGCAACATGATGTTTCAGAGTTACCTTCTATTTTTTTCTGCTTCATCCCTGAAATCTGCCTATTTTCCAACAAGTCCTCAATACTTTTAAAGAAGAATAGTATTTAGAAGCCAAGATCTGAATTCTGTGGGTATAGAGGCCTTTTAGGTGTACAAACACTAATATTATCATTTTTATATTTGTAAACTTCTATAATAATGAAAAATCTGGCTCCTAATATTCAGTTATATGTAAAAAAGGTATTTTTGTTTTGTTTCTAAGTAAACTTTAACATTTTGTCTTTGCCTTTTACATTTTACTTAAAAAAATTTCTGATCAAGTGTTTTACACATTTACACATTTTATCAATTGAAGTGTTTGCTTTTTCCTTTTCAATTTGGAATTCCTCATTATATGTTCAAATTATTAACTTTTTTTCTGTGACATGTATAGATACCAAAATGTTTCTTCTAAGTTTATCACTTGATTTAGAATTTTTATTCTGTTTTTGTTTCCCATAGTAAAACATATTTTTTTTCTTTCTTTTTATTTTTTCAGAACACAGAATTGATTAATTATAATCCCTGGTTCTAACACATAGTTTTGTTGTTCATACATGGTCTTTGTATTAGTCTGGGATCTCCAGATAAATAGAAACAATAGGATATGTTTGTGATTGTGTTTATGTATATATACATACACACATATACACACATATATATACACAAATACACATATCTGTGTGTATCTTTGCATCTATCTTCATGTCTATTTATGCCTATTTATATAGGTGTAAATATATATATATTTTATAGCCTATATATATTATATAGCCTATATATCCATCTATCGCTATATGTATTAAGATACATATATTTCCATTTTTCTATCTATTGATCTATCTATCTATCTATCTATCTATCTATCTATCTATCTATCTATCTATCTATCTATAATAAGAAATTGGCTCAAAAGATTATGGGAGCTGAGAAGTCCTAGGACCTGCAGCTGGTAAGCTGATGACCCAGGAGAGCTGATGACCCAGGAGAGCTGATGATGTGGTTCAGTTTGGGTCTGAAGGTAGAACACTAATGTCTTTGCTTGAGATCAGGCAGGCACAGGGAAAATACTTTCTTACTCAAACTGTATTCAGGCCTTCAATGAATTAGATGAGGTCCATCTAACATTGAGGGTGGTGATCTTCTTTACAGCCTACTAATTCAAATGTTAATCTCATCCAGAAACACCATTACAGACATACCCAGAAGTAATATTTAACAAAATATCTGGGCATCCCATGGCCTGGTCAAATTAATACATAAAATTAACTATCACAGCCTCCTAATCAACTACCCCAGCCTCCTTTTATTTAGTTGTTTTGCCTGTATTTGTAATTTTGTTTAACTTAGCAATTTTAATAATGTTATTACATTATTAAATAGACATCTGTGAAGTTCCTTCCCCAATTCAGCTAGTCTCTTCACAAGAAGCTACATATAAACATGGTTGGTCCTCCTCTTTCAATCCATCTCACCTTCTCTCTTCTGAGGTCATCATCATCCTGAATCCATTTTTATTTAGTTTTATTAAATAAAAGTGGAGTTTAGTATTACAAGATAGGTTTAAAAAATTGTGGTTCATAAATTCATAAAAAAGGGGGCTGGGTGCAGTGGCTCACGCCTGTAATCCCAGCACTTTGGGAGGCCGAGGCAGGTGGATCAAGTCAAGAAATCAAGACCACCAGGGCGAACATGGTGAAACCCTGTCTCTACTAAAAATACGACAATTAGCTGGGTGTGGTGGTGCACATCTCTAGTCCCAGCTACTCAGGAGGCTGAGGCAGGAGAACTGCGTGAACCTGGGAGGTGGAGGTTGCAGTGTGCCGAGATCGTGCCACTGCACTCCAGCCTGGCCACAGAGTGAGACTCCATCACCTGCCCACCAAAAAAAAAGGGTATGCAATTCTTTAAAAAGCAACTAGAATTGATTTATAATGTACATACAAATAACATATACAAAACAGTATGTGTGCAGTTCAATGAATTTTTACTTACATAAAACCTGTATAACTACTTCTGATACAAAAATATAACTTTTCCAGTAACCTAAAGAACTTGTGTGCAATCTTTGGTACTCTTTTCATTTAATGTAATTTTGCTAAAATTTATCACATGGTTACTTGTAACATCATTGTGCTTCATTTATTTTGACAGATGCCTGATATGTAATATATAAATATAGCATTTTTTTGTTTGTTTTGGAGATGGAGTCTCACTTTGTCACCCAGGCTGGAGTGCACTGGTGCAATCTCAGTTCACTGCAACCTCCGTCTCCTGGGTTCATACGATTCTCCTGTCTCGGCCTCCCTAGTATCTGGGATTACAGGTGTGCACCACTACACCCAGCCAATTTTTTTTTTTGTAGTTTTAGTAGAGATGAGGTTTCACCATGTTGGCCAGTCTGGTCTCTAACTCTTGACCTCAAATGATCTGCCTGCCTTGGTCTCCCAAAGTGCTGGGAAAACAGGTATGATGCCACTGCACCTGGCTAAATATACCATTTTTACATGTTATATATCATGCATCTGTCATTTGTGGATATCTATTAATGGATATTTGAGTGGTGTCTAGGATTTTTGCTATTGCAAACATTGTAGCTCTAAATACTCCTGGCTATGTGTCTTGATATATGTGTATTATTGTATCCAGGAGTAGAGTTGCTAGCTCATAGACAATAAAAATGTTTAATATTAGAAGATATTACTCGATTGTCTTCCAAAGTGATAATACCATGTCATGCTCCACCAGCAGTGTGTAAGAAATTCTGTAGACCCAAATCCTCTTCATAAGTTAGTATTGTAAACTTTCAATTTTTGCCAGTTGAGGGTATGTAAAATTGTGGATCATAGTTGTCTTGAATTGTATTTTCCTGATTACTAACAGTGTTTAACAATTTGGCAAGGATTTATCTTTTTCTCTTTCTTATTTTTTCTTCTTGTTCAGATCTCAGGCGCACAGAATTGATTAATCATGATCCTTGGTTCTAACACGCTGTTTTGTTGTTCATGCATTAGTCTGGGTTCTCCAGAATAACAGAAACACTCAGTCTTTTAGAAAATGCCTGTTCATGTCTTTTGCCCATTTTTAATTGGGTTATTCATGATTTTATTTTTGATTTGTAAGATAGCCTTGGATGTTTCATGAAATAAATTCTATCAGTCTTTGCCTTCATGCTTTCTGGCTTTGCTTGCTAATTTAGCAATGTCTCTCCGCCCTACAATTATTTAAATATTAATTAGTTTTTTTTCTTTTAGTGCCTCCTGATTTTCTCCTGCTGTTTCCATTACTAGCAAGCCCCACCTAAGCCACATTCCTGAGCTGAAGGTTTGTGTCTAGGATGTGGGACTTTGCATGCATAACCAGGTATCTAGGCCTATCTGGGTCTCCACCCTGGTCCTTCTGAGGCTCCACCCAAGCTTGGCTGTGTCCTGGCCCAGGGAACTGCCTGGAGTTACCTGGTCTATTTCCAGCAGATCTGAGTCATTTTCCTTTCCAAGAAATTAAGGAGTATAACATTTACTGGATACTCTGGAAGATTCAGCTAAACTACTTTTACAAATGAAGACACTGGTTCTGAGAGGTGATGTAATTTGCCCAAGATTTCACAGCCAGACATATGAGAAAGGTGTGAAGATACTGAATGCTTCCTTTGGACAAATGGATTCAAATTTGAAAACTTTACAGTGGATTCAGCGAACATGCACTAAATTCTTTTTTTGTTGCTGAATCCCAGAATATGATGAAAGGAAGTCCATGCAGCAGTTTAATCGGTCTCCCAGCTCTTATTTAAGCCCCCTCTACTCCACTCTTCATATAATATACAGAAGAAAACTTTTATTGAATCCAGCCCATATCTTTTTGCTGCTTCAAATGCTTCAAATGCACTTACATTTAAATCTAAACTCTTTATAATGTCCTATATGTTTAGTACCTGAATGCCTGTCTAACTTTATTTCCCACACTACATCTTGCTCAGCCTCTCTAGCCATACTGACCTCGTTTATGTTCTTTGCATGTGCACAGTTCTTTTATACCTTAAGGTCTTTGCCTTTGCTGTTTCCTTTGCTGGGAATGCTCCTCTCCTGGACCTTTGCTTAACCACCTTCTTGTTACCCTTTAATTGATGTATTTGCTTATATGTCACCTCTTCAGAGAACTCTCTCCTGTTCCTCCTAAATACTACACCCCTCTCTCTTTACAATGCATCGCAACACTTTGTTTCACTTCTTACTATAACTTATTAAAATCTGTAATTATGTTGCTTACGTGTTTCTTATTATGGCTCTGTCCCATTTCTCCAATGGATTGCATACTCTGAAAGTTTGTCACATTCGTCTGTATCCCCAGGGGCTGAACCAGTGCTGGCACATCGCTCAGTCAATATTTGTTGAGCCAGTAGCTCAACAAATAATTATTGAGTCCAGTAGCTACTCAATAATTAGTGGTTTCCATTTCCTTCTCTCCTCTATGCAGCGCTGCCATACACACACACTGGCACACATAACCTGAAGGAACTTGAATAGGACAATGGAAATAACAGCTCAGTGGTTATATCTAGTATGTATCAGAAAAACTGGCTAAGCCGGTTGAGCTTGCCACTGTTTTACGGTTTGCTTTGTTTAATTTCATGAGGTTTCTTGGCCTCTGATGCTTCTTCTGTTATGGGTCTACATATTCATGGAGAAGAAGAGTTTATATTAATGATGATATTATAATACCCAATCTTAATAAGCATGAACAAGCTACTACCAAAAAAATACCTAGTAGGGTATAATAGCAAAATGATTCTTTTCTTTTTTTCTGGAAAGAGATTCCAATACATTTTGAAAGTGAGGAGGAATCAAATAGGTACACTTTTCAAGTGCTTTATGAGTATGGTGCCCTTTCTGAATACTTGGTCCTCAATGAAATGACAGAAGGTATAGTGGGGGGAGAGTTCTCATGTTTCCCATGTGCTGAATGAGGAAACAGATTTGAAATTGTTAATCCCCAGGAAATGTCCTAAGCAAAACTGGGATTTGCTATGCTAATTTGTATTCAGGAATGTCTTTTCAGTAATAACCCCATTCTACCTTCCAGTCTGGCTGGAAGTTTCAGAGGTAAGGGGCTGCTTTGCAAAGCCCCTTTCTTCTTAGAAATCAGGAGCAAGCAAACCTAGATCTTTCTCTTGGTGATAGTTGGAAGATTTCATGCTCCAAAGAATGGGCTGTGGTTGATACTTACAAATAATTAGCCAATTTTATTACATTTGAAGGAAAAAAGCAGTTACCTTATCTCTCTCTTCCTCCCTTCTTTGGCTTCTCCCTCCCTTCTTTTTTCTCTCTTTCCTTGCACCAGCTATGCGCTAGGTGCCATGGTGTGGGTAAGAGATAACATAGGAAATGTTCTGCTTCTTAGGTGTTCGTGAATTTGTGGTGGAAAGAAGCAAGTTAGACATTGTAGTGCAAGATGATAAAAATTATGGAAGGACATGCACAGATTTCTAGAAACATAAACAATGGTGTGCTAATAAATTTTTAACTGGCTGTGGGTGGGAGAGATCTTGATTTGTAGCATCTGCTGATTCCCATGGTGTAAATGCTTCCACCTTGGCAGATTTCAGGCTACTGAACTGACGTGGCTGCACATGGAGCTGGGAAGAGGTGTGCATACCCTGCTGTCTAGTTTACGGGGGCTGGATTAGCACATCCCTGAGAAGGGTACCTCATAGGGCTCATTTAGGAGTGGGGTGGTAATGTCAGGGGCTTTTCCAGGACAAGATGACACGTGAGTTGCATTTGCTTATTTGGAAATGGGGAGGGTAATAAAGGGAAAGTTATAACTCTTTTTCTGCTGTGTATACTGAAGAAAATGTAGCAAATGCAGATAAACCAAATGAAGAAATTAAACTCTTCTATAATTTAAAAACTGAGAGATGAACACTTAACTTTTTATTATTATTATTCCTTACATCTTCTTCTCATTTTTTCTTTGTGGATTGAGTTTTTATTATTTGAAACTGGGCTTTTCTATCCAAGTCAATCTTTTGTATGATAGAAGTAGTGTTACTATTATTTACTTTTTAATTTTAACTGATAATTCAGTTTAAAAATTTTTGAGGACTGTCTAAGTTTTTATTCTGATTAAATTTAAGAATCTTTGTTTTCAGATATTTTACAGATATATCTAAAATTATAACTCTTATGTTCACTCTTCTGTCACCTTGATTAAAAATTTATTTTAACATGTCCTTACCTTTTGCTTGGTTTTCTTGTTTTTATGGGGTGTTTTTAATACCTTTATATTCTTTATTATTATTATTATTTTACAATTTATGTATCCAGCATTAAACTCAGCTCTTCCTGCTTAAGAATTTTATCATACTTTTACTTTCTTCTCTACCATTTTCCTCTTCCATGTTGCAGTATTTTAATAGGTTCTGTAATTTTAGATACAAAATATTGGTATATAATTAGTATTGCTGTTGTTGTTTTGTTATTATTTACTTCAAATACTGACTTTCTCCAAAATATTGACTCTGGCACATGATTTTACTACAAAGATTAAAATAACGATTTAATCTTACCTGTATTTTAATTGATTTCAGTGCTCCCTAGCAGAGTTTTTACATCATTTTTTAGTTCTGGTTTTAGCATCATCTTTCAGCTGGGCGGAGTGCACATTCTTGTAACTTTTCCAAAAGGAAGACACCAATGATCTATTAGAGAATCCCTTGAATGTTTGAAATGAAATGTGGTTTTGTTAACATGCCTCACAAACGGAAATCTAACTGATTGAAGGTGAAAAACCTAACTCAGTCAAGGGTCATAAAATAAATAACTGATGACTAGAAGCCTTGACACTTTACTATGAATGTCACTCTTTTTTTTTTGAGACAGAGTCTCGCTCTGTCACCCAGGCTGGAGTGCAGTGGCACAATCATGGCTCACTGCAACCTCTGCCTCCTGGGTTCAAGCAATTCTCCTGTTTCAGCCTTCCGAGTAGCTGGGACTACAGGTGCCTGACACCACGCCCGGCTAGTTTTTTGTATTTTTTAGTAGAGACGGGGTTTCACCATGTAAGCCAGGATGGTCTCGATCTCCTGACCTTGTGATCTGCTGGCTCAGCTTCTTAAAATGCTGGGATTACAGGCATGAGCCACTGCACCCGGCCTTTAAGTCCGACTCTTAAAACGCAGTTCTCATTTTCTATTTGTGCCAATGTGTTTTTGAGCCCAGACGTGGACCTCTATATCCCTCCTTGCTACAGTGCATCATCATATGCTGTCTTGCATGCCACAGGGTTACAGGTCAAAAGTCCATCCTAGCCCAGGTCCAGGCACTGCTGGCTCTGGGCTGGGGATGATCACTGGGCAAAATCCTGATTCTGGGCACAAGCCAGAAGAGGAAACTGGTGGTGCAATGACAGGTGGACTCCTCAGGTGCCAATCCCTGGAGAGCTTCTAGCCCATCTTCTTGGTACCCCTGATGTCTGCCAACATCCTGGAGGGCTTTGCCTGGTTATGCCTTCTTCTGGGCTCTCTGAGAAGATGGCAAGCCTATCACCAAGACATACATGCGGCGGGTAACCTCTCTGGTTGCTATCATTAACTCCACACAGCTTCATGTCAATAATCCTTCAGGACTTGTGTGTTCAACCCACTCTTTATGTAATGATTTGCCATGCCGTTCTCCTGGGTCCTTTTTGGCAGAGTGTGAGTTGCTTTGCATTGATGACCTTCTTGCATGCATCCCAGTATCTCATTATTCCCATGTACAGATGAGGAAACAGGCTGAGAGAGGTCAGGGCATTTGCTCAGGGCCCCTTAATCAGTAAGCATCAGAGCCCATGTCAGGACACAGCACTCTGGCTCATTTTTTGTGGTCTGTCCCCTGCTCTGTACTGCCTTTTTCCTTTTTTAATCTTAATTTCTCTCCCATTTCTCCTACTCTCTCCAAGAATGAAAAAAAATCAGACCTTAGCCATTTGTTTCCCAAAAACGTGGAGCCTGTTTCGTGACTATTGGGAGCAGATGTTAACATACATCCCCCAAGAGTCAGTGCAGGACTTGCATGCAGAACTTCCCAAGGTTCCTCTTGGGTCCCCAGGGTGCCTCTAGCCTCTCTGAGATCTGCACTTCTCTGCTTTTTACATACAAGTTGAGGGGGTGCAGGCTTTTTGGGTTTCCAGCAGCTCAGTTCTATGAGTTCCCTCTTTACTTCCCTCCCATTGAGGATGGAGCAGGGAAGGAGGCTGCACGGGCTCACCCTGGGTTTCAGCCTCAGGCTGGAAGCAAACCCACCCTTACCCCATGGGTCCCAGAGCTCACCTCCCTCCAGGTTTTATTACCTTGCAAAGAAGGATTGAGGAACTGTTTATAGGCCTGGGAGGAGCAGTAAAAGTTTGCAAGCATTTCTGTCTCTTACTTAATAAACCTTAACATGCTCTTCATGTACCCATTCACTTAAAAAAAAAACCACACACGCACAGAAAAATGGGGTGGGGTGGAGGTGAGGTTCAGGTATTGTCATTAAGCTAAAAATGTCCTTAATTCCACATGCAACTTGACCCAACCTAAAGGGTTCATTAACAGGAGGAGACTGTGTTGCAGGAAGGCCTCACTGTGTGCCTCCCTAAGGCCCTGAGACTCTGAAGAGGGGCCTCAGAGGCTTGCTATGTGCTCCAATGATGCTGCACTTCCCAAATTCCTGGGGCTGCTCAGAAAGTTCCCAAGTTCTCTGAGGTTTGGAAAGATGAGATGGTGGGCAGTACAGAGTAGGGAGAGCAAGCTAGCCTTAGCCCAAATAGCAGAAAGTGCCTAGGGAGTCAGGCTAGATGACAGAGTATCTGCTGCGGGCCTGAAGGATTGAAACCTCGGTTCTTGGCTTGAGAAGTTCACATTTCACGTAGAGTAGACTTACATAGATGACATAATACCAATTACACTTTTTGAGCAGTTCTCAACTCAGACAGGATTCTAAACTCTACAGGTGTCCACGAAGTCCTTTCAAAGTAAATATTATTATTGTCCCCATCTGAAAGATGGAGAAGCAGCAGGTGTTCAGAGAGGTGAAGTAACTTACCTAAGGTTACACAGCTAGTAAGGATAGCGCTGGTATTCAAGTGAAAAAAAGTTGGCTTTCAGAGTCTGTGATCTGGAAGACTCTATGATATAGTGTTTCCTGGTCAGAAATTGGCAGAGGACCCCAAGGCACTGACCTTGTCTTGGTGGAACCAGGCATTATGGACTAGGGAATTCAGATAACATGGAAAAGACAAAGAGGGAAAGTAATGTAGCAACAACTGAGCCCCTCTGGGTGTCAGGTAGCTGTTATGTATAGAGCCCCTTCAATATTCACAATGTTCTTTGAGATAGAGACTATAATGCACTTTGTGCCGATAAGGAAGACAAATTCGAGGAGATTAAAGTCACTTGTTTGTAAATGATAAAGGGGCTGTCTGACCTCAAAAATGTCAACATCAGGTTGGCTTCGAGTACGTATCATGGATGGGGAGACAATTGAATTCATTCATTTCATACATTAATTCATTCAATACTTGTTGTGAAGCTTTCATCTCATATATTTTCCTGGGAAGCTAAAGTATTCAAAACCCTAAAGCTACAAAGATATACAAAATTGAGATTGTCTTTGACAATGTGGATTCTTGTCCTCAATCCTGAAAAGCTCCAGCCCATGCCCTTTCAGGATTCCTGAACAAGCTGTGGTTTCCCATGCCTCTGACAGCCACGACACCCCTCCTTGCTCTTGCTTTAGGAATTATTAGACTCTGAAACATGAGCTGACCTTCCTCAAAAACCATGAGGTCGTTTGTATGCTTGTGTGGAAATGTGAGTGGGAGAATTGTCTTGTGTGTGGAAGAATTTTTCTTGGTAACCTCCCTTAAACTGTCACATGCATTGAGAAAGTATGAGAGAAACTCAAGTCATTTACTTGGAGAAGATCGGGGGTCATTTGTGAAGGATGATGAACCCTGTGCAAGGCTGGGGTTGTGGATAGAAGGGCAGGCATTTCAGGGGAAGGGCGGCCAGTGGGAATACCTGTTTTGTATTTCTCTGACCCCTTGCACCTAATAGCCTTGCTGGAGGTAAGTTGTCTGCTCCTGTTATGGTTTCCAACCTACACTGACTCTTGGGGGATGTATGTTAACATCTGCTCCCAATAGTCATGAAACAGGCTCCATGTTTTTGGGAAACAAATGACTAAGGTCTGATTTTTTTTTTTTTTCATTCTTGGAGAGAGTAGGAGAAGTAGGAGAGAAATTAAGATGAAAATTATTAATAGGCTAGGATGACTAGCTCTTCAAGAGACTCATGAATTTGAAAAAAAAGAAAGTAAAACAAAAACAACAACAACAACAAAAACAAGATTCACATACCACTCCTGAAGCTCATGTTAGAATTTATACTGGGGCATAAAACCATCTTAGGTGGAGGTGAACTGACATGTTATCTTTGGGTTTACAGCAGCTACATTTTCGTAACCCAAATCAGAGCTTTAGTTTTTCTTATTAAGAATGGTTTTCTGGCTTACAGATTTGTCTTACAAGGAAAAGTTAAGTGAGATAATGCTAAAATGTGGGACAACCAACTGGTTGTTGAATATATGACCTTGGCTCCTTAAATGATAGGGCATACTATTCTTGCCCTTCTCCCTCGTATTTTTGGTGCAGCCCAGGAGATGTCATTTTGCTTTTCTCTCCCATAATTCCATTTTGAATTTTTTTCTAGTCTTTAAGAAATGGACAATTTAATCAGGTTTGAAGAGTAAATCCAGAAGAGTCTCAGAGACACAGTGTTCAGTAGTGACAAAGACCACAAGCTCAGAAATCAGACTGTCTGAGTCTGAATTTTGCTTCTTTTTAGTTACATGGCATTGGGCAAGTGAGTTAAACTTTCTGAGCTGCAGTTCCCCCATATGTAAAGTGGGGGTAATTCTAGAAACCTCTTAGAAACATTTCCCAATGCAGAAAGCGGTACCCCGACTTGCATACTTCATGATGAACATGAGTTGTCTGCTTTGTGAAAACCCTTCATCAAGGTTCTGTTGAACATTAGAACTAAGACTTCAGAATCTCAGACCCAGAAGTAACTTTGAGGGTGCTTGGCCATCTCTCTTATTTTGAAAACAAAAACAGGCTGAGCTTGTGTTCTTGAGAAAACAGAGCCTGAGGCAAGAACTGAGGGTCTTATGGCTTGGAAGGTGCAGATCAGACCAAGGAGAAGGGGAGGAAAGAAAAGTAGGTCAAGAAATCCTGGGAAGCAATGGGAAGTGAGGTGTCCTCATAGGTGCTCCTTCACAATAGGCCAGGTCACCTCAGAGGAAGAACCTGGGTGGACTGGCTGCAGAAGAAATGGAGTAGTCTGCAGGACAGGAAAGGGGAAATATTACCTGCTTGGCTCCCTTCCATCTCCTTTTTCCCATTAGTCAAGATTCAGCCCATGGACAGTTAATTCCCTGATTTCTGGGACATGTCACCTGACCCTTTTGGTGTTTGTTTTGTTTGCCAGATGCCTCCAAGGCAGATTGGTGTTCCTGCTACATCTGGAAGTGGAGGAGGAGCCAGAACTCTGGACATGTGGCTAGTTGGCCCAGGCCCAGGGCTCAGCATTCCCAGGGAAAGTGGCTGGCCCACCCATCAGTGACAGCACAATTTGGGAGGCAGGAGCTGCTGGGGAAGAATTCTGGGGAGGCATTTAAGATTTGCAGTGGATGTTCTCAGAGAGGGGAAGGAATTTGTCTTAGTTATATAGTAAGTCATAATACAGAACAGAACTCAAATTTCTGCTGTACAAGACTTTATGGAGCGATGGCCAGTTAATCCTTGTCAACATAGGCCCTCTAGATAAAACCAAGTCCCAGATGATGTAGAAGGCCCCAATATACCTGTCCAGTTACATTTCTGGCTACCCCTAGGAGATAGCCTTATTCCATCTCAGCATTTTCTTGCAGGAACATGCCATTCTCATTTCTCCATGTTTTGGCATAGAGTGCCTCCAGTGCCAGAGATGCCTTCTTGCTTACTGCAAATTCTAGCTCATTTTTCCCTCATAAGACCCAAGCTCAAATGTGATGTCCTCTGTGAAACCTTCAGTTTTCCTGTATTCTTGAAGCTCTGGATATGCATCTATTATTTCATTGATTATGCCATAGTTGTTTGGGTTCTATGAGATCTTTGACAGCTGTTCTCTTTGTGTTCTTATTCCTTGGTGCCCAGTACAGTGCCTGATGCTTCAGAGAGATTTAGTTGAGGAGAGAAAAAAAATAATTACATGTTAGGTAGAAAAGATATGAATTAAGAATGAGCTTCTAGGGCCATAGAGATGCTCATATTTTAAAGGAGGGAAGTCAGAGAAGAGACTTGATGCTGACAAAATGATGCAGAATGTAGGGAGTTAGCATTTAGTGAGGAAAAAGCTCACCTGGCTTTCTGGCTACATTCTAGAGGGCCAAGCATTCCAAAGGAGCTGTTAGTACAGCCAGTCATGTTTAGAATGGAGGAACCTCATCAGTATCTCAGTCCTTCCTATTAATTTCTAGGCTTTTAATTAATTTATTTTTCCTCATTGAAACCCCATAGCAATAAATAGCCTGTATGTAAATATGACCAGAATGCTGGGTTGATAAGAATATGCTGTGGACATGTTGTAGTATTATTAATGATCTTATCATCAATGAAATTGCGATTTTTTTTTTTTTAAAGAGAAAGCCCTAAACTTAGCTTGTTCATGTGTCTGAGATCATTTTGTTTGCCTTCGAAAAGTTGCTGATTCTAAAGATTTTTTTCTTTCTTTGTGTTGCAACTTGAGCTTCTTTTGATGTTTGCCTCTTTGGATATTACTTAAATAATTAAAGCAGCTATTTTTGACCTACTTTACATATAGAAAGTTTAATTTTTATCATTGAATTAGAAAATTATTTTGTTCTACCATATTAAATTGGGAAAAGATAGATATGTAGATTAGTAGATGGAGATTAATTCTGGATTATTTTATTAAAAATATGGATACTGTAAAATCAAGATGGACACTCAGCCCCACTGTGATTCTCTGCAGCCTCCAGGTGCTGACTTCCCACTAACTTCAAAGGGAATTGAGGAGGAAGAAAGCACACTGTGTTGGGAATGTACCCCAGGCCTTTGATACCTGGTGAAAAGTAGGTTGCAATGTCCATGTAATTTACTTTTATTTAGGGATACTATGCAAAAGTTCATTTGTCTTTATGGGCAGACCTCAGGGCCAGTTCTGTGAGTGAAGAAGCATGGCCACAACCACAAGTCACTTTTGAGTCTTAGTTCTATCATGTAGCAGCTGGACAAGTCAATTAACCGGTCCAAGCCTCTGTTTTCTTATTTATAACATAGAGATTATAAAATTGAACTTTCAGAACTGTTTTAAACATTAAAAGTAAAGTTTTAAAGTACCTAACACATAATAGATGCTTAGTAAGTGGTATTTAATATCACTATGATTATTATGCATGAGTGGGAACTCTTGTCTTCCCACCTGAGATCCACAAAGGTCTTTCTCTTTAATCTTCTTGTGAAATCCAAGCTTTTCCAGTCAGCCTCTCAGCCCAGCTGTCCTGTGCCATAGCACCCTGGAAGGGACCCATGTGACCATGACTCCAATGTCACTAGCAAAATGGGTCTCCTCAAAGTGTAAGAGATCTTTTATCACTGATCTTACCCTTCTCTTACTAATTTTCAAAAAATATAGCCTGCCTCACTCAACCTACTTGTAGCTTTCTTAACTTTAGGACATTACTGGAATATGTTTAAGAGAAGCAACCATGTACTGCAAACATTCCCTCGCATCACCCAGAATGGAACCCAGGAAATGTCACTCTAGCTTTTATGTTTGGAGAAGAGGCTCTCTACCTATTCAAGAAGGAGTGATCTTCATCCTCACTATCTGTTTTCAGGTTCTATTTCTTTTGTGTAGTCGACTAGACACTTATCCTGAAGTCCTATTTAGTTTTCCTCCCCAAATGAAATTTTAGGCCGCCTAACGTGCTAGGCTATGCTGTTCCAGATGTGAGCAATACACTACCATTCTTATTCATGCATTTATTCAACAGCCTGCTATTAAGAATCTACTCAATGTCAGGCACAGCTCTAGGACCCAAAGGAATCAATGAAAGAAAGGACATAATGAAAGGGAATAGAAAACACATTATTCCTACCCTCAGGCAGATAGTAATCAAAAATACAACATTATAATTAAGTTAAAGTGCTATGGAGAAGTTATACATGGTGCCATTAAAGTAAATAATAACAGGAATTGACTCAGTCCAGGAAGGTAAACGAAGGCTTATCTAAGGCAATGATCCCTGAGCTTCTGTCTGGAAGATGAGTGCATTAACTAGATGAAACAAAGGAAAGGATAGAAGCCAGAGATTATTTCAGGTAAATGACATGCATGTTCAAATGGCCAATGTAAGAAGGTATATGGTGTGTGCAATTGAATTCTCCAGAAAATGAGGAGAAGATGCAGGAGACAAGCAGGTAGCATCCAGATTGTGGAAGAACTTATAGGGCTGCTTAAGGATTTCAGTCTTCTGCCCAATAACAGTGAGAAGCCTCTGAAGTGATACAACTGGTTGGAAGAGAATATAATCAAATTGGGACTTTCAGAAAGATGTTATTGGGTCCCTTGTTAATTAGACATCAACCATCTTTACAGATATACTTCCAAGACCAGCCTCTCAGCTGCGTCTGAGATGGGGAACCAGGAGGAAGCATGAGTCAGGGGCTCCCCATAATTGGATGCCTCTAACCTTTGCTGCCCTGTTGGTGATGACTTGAGTGCACCATGATTGCATTACCATCTTTATCTTGGCTTTTCATGCCAAGGAGCTTTCAGCATATTCAGTTTCCCTTTACCAGGAGGGCAAAAAAAAAATCAACATCCTTGATACTAGCATCAAAGGAATCCAAATACTGAGTTCTGGCCTCATTAAAGGTTGAAGTCATTGGTGAGTTAGTCCCTGTTAAAAACTTTGATAATTTTGAATTTTTTTCTCCCTTATATTTATTGGCAATAAAACAACTTTCTAATAATTAAACCACAAGATCCATAAAAAATAGGAATCTCTTCTTATACCATTTTATCTTCATCCTGCTGCACAATAGTTGCTCAATAAATATTTGTTATATAGACATGTATATTGAATTAGCTTTGAATCACATAATCCTATTTTATAAATAATTTAGACTTTTTCCAATATTTTCTTATCAAAAATATGTGAGTCAAACTCTTGATTAGCCAAGTGGATTATCCTGGGGTGTATGCTTTTGGACACAAGGGATACACACAGCATTATATAGATAGGAATGTGTGTATTTGAAGCAGTAACCCTACATCTGGGCTGGGACCAATTTTCTCCAGACAGAGATAAAGAAGATGCAACACACTTTAAAGAGAGGAAAGAAGAAAAGAACAAAATGTTAGGAATCATAAATTAACTGAGTGTCCAAATTTTTAAATTATTTAAAGCTTTGAGCTGGCTTGAAAAAGGAAAGTATGGCTGGGTGCAGTGGCTCACACCTGTAATCCCAGCACCTTGGGAGGCCACGTCACACGTGATCATGACCTGATCATGAGGTCAGGAGTTCGAGACTGTTCTGGCTAACATGGTGAAACCCCATCTCTACTAAAAATACAAAAAATTAGCTGGGCGTGGTGGCACACACCTGTAATCTCAGCT
This sequence comes from Mandrillus leucophaeus, assembly GCF_000951045.1. Classification (NCBI taxonomy): domain Eukaryota; kingdom Metazoa; phylum Chordata; class Mammalia; order Primates; family Cercopithecidae; genus Mandrillus; species Mandrillus leucophaeus. The sequence goes on from NW_012101477.1 coordinate 1,210,015, forward strand.
ACTCGGGAGGCTGAGGCAGGAGAATCACTTGAAGCCGGAAAGTGGAGATTGCAGTGGGCTGAGATCGTGCCACTGCACTCCAGCCTGGGTGACAGAATAAGACTCTGTCTCAAATTTAAAAAAAAAAAAAAAAGGGAAAGTATATGTGACATTAAAGCTTTCAGCTGATTTGATATAGGAAAGTATATGTAGTATCCCTGATAATGACCCTGGGGAAACTCAATCTTAGATTAAGGAACCCCTAAATGGAAGGACTTGAATTCATTAGAGTGAGGGGACATATTGTTCAGGAAAGAGATTTCAAACTTTTTTGACTGAAATAATTAGTAAGATATATATTTTACATTGTGACTTATACATATATTATGTGTGTATATATGTGTGTGTATAGGTAGATAAGTGGATAGATAGATAAATAGATGGGTGGATAGATGGACAGATGGGTGTAAGAATGGGTGGATAGATGAATAAATAAATGAATGGACAGACCAACAGGTGAATGAATGGTTTAACAGACGGATAGACACATAGATAGATAGAGAAGTATGACAAAACAGATACAGAAGTATTTGTATCTGTTGAGAAATAAGAAAAATAAGAACACCTTTTATAAATTATGTTTACATCAAGAAAACATTTATCTCCTGATATCAAAGCAAAATGTACTTTTGCTATGGGCAATGCATTTTGATATTTTGTATTCTCTTCTATTTCATTTTTTGAAATTTTTGATTAATCTTAACTTACCATCACAATACTAGATAGCATTCCACAATTTATAAAACATTAAGTTAAGGTATAGATATGGCTTAATGTAATGGAGATTCTACTTAGAGTAGCGAAGGAGCCATTTGCTGGGAGTGGGTGTGAGTATGAGGGGAATGTGTGGATAGTGAGTTTGAATTCATGCAATTGAAAGACAGATCCTTTAGGCCTTGTGGAGATCTGAAGAGGAAGTTATCTGGGTTCAGGGACTGCTAGCTCCTGTCTACAACAGGAAAACATTTGTTGAGAGAGTAAGATGGGGCTTAAGAGTAAGACAGGATGAGTTAGGGTTAGGGACCTAGTCTGTAACCCACCGAGATATGGGTCCAGGCTGAGATCCTCAAGGTCGCTTTCATCTTGAGAGAAAACTGGTCCTTTCAGTGTGGTGGAGCCCAAACCCATCAAGCCAGTGTGGTCTCTGTACTAGTTAAGGTATTGCTAGCTACTCTGATGGAGAAAACCCAAAATCTCACTGATGTGACATAAAAGAAATAAATTTCTTACTCACATAAAGTCTAATTGGTGGCAGAAGGTGGGCTCCTCATGGGTAATTAGGTCATTTGGGGATTGACATTAGCCATTATATTGAAAGAAGGAGAGAACTGAGGGCAGTGTGTGAGGTTTAAATAGGCCTGAAAGTAGAACAGATTATTTCTACCTACATTCCATAACTTGGTGCCATGGATGGGTACAAACGAGCCTGGGAAATGTAGTCCTTTGGTGAGTAAGAGCTCTTCAGCTGTCATTTATTGATACAGAAGGGGAACAGGAGTCTTTGGCTGACCATTGATTTCTTCCACCCCCCTATCCTACAGTGCTGTGGTTGTGAGTCTGGCTGATACCAAAAAACCTCAGGGCTCAGAAATAAGAACACTGTTCATACATTATGTTTACATCAAGAAAACATTTATATCCTGATGTCTTAGTCACCCCTTTCCAACTAGGCTGTCTTTTAGCATTACTTTTCCTTTCAAAGTTGACCTTGGTGCCCATTTTCATCTGACAAATAAGTTTGGATGTGAGGGGCAGAATGCTTTGTTCAGTCTTTCATCCCTTGGGATGATCTGGGTCTTCCATCCCCTTGTCTCTTTAGGCTCAGTACAGGAGTCAGAGATAATATAACACATTGATTTAAAGTACTGAACTTGGAGTGATGCAGACTTTGGGCAACTACTATGGCTTTCTTGAGCCTTGATTTCCTCATCTTTGAGATAAGGATACTTGTATCTATTTCCTCCCAGGTTGATGTGTGGATTAAATAAGATTATATATGCAAAGTACTTAGTGTAGTACTGTGTTAGCCCATTTTCACACTGCTATGAAGAAATACCCAAGACTGGATGATTTATAAAGGAAAGAGGTTTAATTGACTCACAGTTTTGGATGGCTGGGGAGGCCTCAGGAAACTTACCACCATGGCAGAAGGAGAAGCAAACACATCCTTCTTCACAAGGTGGCAGGAAAGAGAAGTGCAGATTAAAGAGGGACAAGGTCCTTAGAACACCACCAGATCTCATGACAACTCACTTTCTATCATGGGAACAGCATGGGGGAACTGCCTCCCTGCTCCTATTACCTCCCACTAGGTTCCTCCCCAGGCTCATAGGAATTATAATTTGGATTACAATTCAAGATGAGATTTGTATGCTGGCAAAGAGCCAGACCGTATCGAGTACCTAACTCATTGCTATCCTATAGCTATGGTTATTACTGATATTCTTATTGGCCACTTGACACTAACATAAGTCGGGGGCCTTACATCACTTAAGAAGAGGAAATATACAGAAAAAAGTGGCCTGGAGAGAAACTTGCTCCCTGAATTTCCAATATATGTCCAAACTGATGACTGGTGTGAGAAAGATCTATTCTGGCTTTTGCATCCTGACTCAGATCAAAAACAAAGCTTGTATTATTAAAAAGTCAAAAACAAATGATACTGGTAGGGCTGCAGAGAAAAGGGAATGCTTATACGCTGTTGGTGGGAATATAAATTGTTCAGCCACTGTGGAAAGCAGTTTGGAGATTTCTCAAAGAACTTAAAACAGAACTACTATTCAACCCAGTAATTTCATTAGTGGGTATATATGCAAAAGAAGACAAATTGTTCTACCAAACAGACACATGCACTCACATGTTTACTGCAACACCATTCACAACAGCAAAGACATGGAATCTACCTAGGTGCCCATCCATGGTGGATTGGATAAAGAAAATGTGGTACATATACACCATGGAATATTACACAGCCACAAAAAAGAATAAAGTCATGTCCTTTGTAGCAACATGGATGGTGCTGCAGGTCACTATCCTAAGTGAATTAACACAAGAACAGAAAGTCAAATACTACATGTTCTCATTTGTAAGTGGGAGTTAAACATGGGGTACACATGGACATAAAAATGGCAATGGTAGACACCAGGGACAACTAGAGGGGGCAGTCAGGGAGGGGAGCAAGGATTGAAAATCTAACTATTTGGTATTGTGCTCAGTATGTGAATGACAGGATCAGTCATATCCCTAATCTCATCATCATTACAATATACTCGGGTAACAAACCTACATATGTACCCCGTGAATCTAAAATAAAAGTTGAAGTCATTTTTTAAAAAGATGAACAAAGTCTGGTACACCTGAGTAATCCACTTACTTAGTGAGAGCTTCAGCCAGAAACTAGGCTCCTTCAATCCTAAGACTGACCCATGGATGTGGATGGGGCACTGGGGCATTCCTGTTCTGGGAGCAAAGGAGGTGTTTTTTGGTGAAGATATTTATGAAACTGATCCCTTCTGGTGGGGCTGAGGTCTCAGCTCACTGAGAAGTAGGCCATGCAAGCCAGAGGGCTCAGAGGTGGGTAGCTCAGACAAGACAAGGAGCTTTTTCCTTGATTGACATTTATTTCACTCCATCGCTTTGTCTCCCTCCTACATAGAGTCACTGTCACTAGAGTTGGGGGATGGACAAAGGATTCCCAGTTGGTCTTCAAGCCAGCACAGTGGGAGGTGGGCTGTTGGATGGCTAAGGCAAATTAGAGTAAGAGTGCCTGGTGGATGGTGATGATGAGAGATCTCACCTCCAAAGCCAGTTCCTACCTGCACAGCGTCTTTGGTCTGACATAGCTTCTTCAAGCAGAGCTCAAGACAAAAGAGGCTCTCAGTTGCCACTAAACCAGGCCACCCTGCATTGGAGTCACAGCTCTGGTCCTGATGTTCATTCTTCAACTGAAGGGGCAAGGGAAATCTGTTTCCCCCTCCGGAAGCTTCTGCCATAGGACTGGGTAATACAGAGTTATCTCCTAGTGTGAGAAATGGACAGATGGTGGTGATGCTTTAGTGTACCAGATCACTTTCCAGTTATGTTCTCTTTCTCTGGGAGAGAGAGACAGGGAGAAAGGGAGAGACTGGGGTTGAGGGAGAAAAAAGAGGTTGATGACATGCAGCATGAGCTGTGCACTAGTTGTGGAGAATACGACTGCCTATTGGTCCATGGCAAATTCTAAATTACAAAACAAACAGGGCTGGATATGGGGATTCACGCCTGTAATTCCAGCATTTTGGGAGGCTGAAGTGGGAGGATCACTTGAGGCTAAGGGTTAGTGACCAGCTTGGCAACAAAATGAGACCCCATCTCTATTTAAAAAAAAAAAAAAAGCCAGGAGTGGTGGCACATATCTGTGATCCCAGCTACTCAGGAGTCTGAGGCAGGAGGATTGCTTGAGCCTGGTCCCAGGTTAGAGTGAACTAGGATCACGTTATTATACTTGAGCCTGGGTAACAGAGTGAGATCTTGTCTCTAAGAAAAAAATTAAACCCTCCAAATCTCTTTTAAAAACTTGTTTTATGCCACAAATAAATTTGTGAAACACTATTCCATATGACAGTAATTCAATAAGTTAGACCCCTAAATAAACAACAAAATATCCAGTTGGTTACTAATTATAGAAAAAAAAAAAAAGAATTTTTGACCCTTACGTCCGTACCCTGCAGTTTCATATCACACAATTATCTGAAATTCTAAGAAATTCTCCATTAAAGGAACCACTTTACATTTATTGAAGCCAGTGTTTCTGCAGTTGAATGTGGCAGAAAAGATTTTTTCCCCCTAAATGCCTCACTTTGTGGGAAAGGTGGGAAGAAGAGCTCATTAGTAATGAGGGGTGACAGGCAGTTCCTCACCTGCACACCACACCTCCAAGAGTAGAACATCTGGTTTTCCTAGTTGAAGTTTGAAATTTCACCATCCCCTTCAGGCTTCCTCTGCCAGCCATTCCCTTGAGCCCCCAGATTATGGGCTGAAGAAGGAAGGCAGAAATAATACCGCATCATCATCAAGGTTTGCAGGGTAGGAAAGCAGACAGCTCCAAGTTTATGTCATGAAGATTCTATGATGAGGCCTGTGGAGCTATGAGAACAGGATGAACAAGACACTCATCTCCTGGGCGTCTGTCTACCTATTTATCCCCTTCTACTCCTTCTTTCCATGGTAATTATTGAGCCTTTAAGAGGTTAAGGATATAGTTGAAAGTTAAATACACTCTGTTCTTATTCTTAAGGCACCCATGATCTAGAGGGGGTCATCGGTAAGTAAGCAAGCCATTTTGCTCAGTTGGGTTCGATGCATGGTGGAGAGAAAAAGGGCCATGGGTGTGACAAACGCAGAGGGTTGTAGCCTACACAATCTGCAAGGTTGAAGGAAGAGCCAAGAAGACTTCCCCAAGGAGGAGCAGCCAAGGTGAGTACAGAAGGATCAAGGAGTCAGCTCAGTGAAAGGAGGTGGAGATCAGGGAGTCTCAGGCAGACGCTTTTCATGTGGCTTCTTTGAAAACTCTAGTGACAATGGCAGTTCTGAACCAAGGAGGCCACTCTGGCTGAGGTGAGACTTACTTTTTATTTCCTCTCCAGTTGCTTCAGAAAACTCAGTTTTCCTGCCCCGACAACTGCCAGATTTACAGAGCTCTTATAGCCAGTTTCAGCTGGGTCCCTGCTGAGGGAGGCAGTAACCTTCTTAATGGGAATGTCTTCAACAACAGGGGTCAAGGGCACCCAGTACTTTTCTTGTGTAAAATTAATTAAGCTCCAAGGTCAGGAGGTGACGGGTGGGCTCATTAGAACAAATGATTTCTGTTTGAGTAAAAATAGCTTTGGGGTTCTTTCCAGATCTTGCCTAAATTCAGTAATTATGTCTGCCCCATGCTTTAAGCAAACACAGCAGTACAATAAGTGTGTTTAGAGATAAGGGAAGGGGTGAGAGGAGACTCAGTTGAGCTGGATTGGGTTTTTGTTTCAGCTGGGGCTTGCAGAAGGGCTTGGCTTATGATTCTCTGGCTGGATTTCTTGGAGGCATGCTGTGAGCAGAGATATGTCCATTCCAGGAATCTTAAGCTGTGAGCCGGGTCTTGTGCATAGAAGCTTTCAGGAAATGTTTGCTGTCATCATTATCGTCATTGTAGTAGAAACTGTGGCTGTCTCTCCAACATCTATTTTTATAAAAACCTTAATTTGTTATTTAGATCAACACCTCCCCAATTCAAATTCATGTATTTTGTGAGAAGAAGACTGAACTCTTGTACATGGTTCAGGGCTATTTTCATTAGAAAAACCACATTTTTTGGCTACAGTGATTGGTTCAGGGCTGAGCACATGGTCCCTTGTGGGCCCATAAAATGTGAAGGTAGGATTTCTAGGAGTTTTTGGAATTGCACTTCATCATTTTTCTTAGACAGCTTTTCATAATAACTTGTTCTTCCCATCTCTTGACATGGCCTGAGGAAGTGTGGACCTTTCGTGGTTGTTAGCAGACATCATAATCGTGAAGTACAACCAGGCTTAGGATGAAATTAACACCACGGCAAACAGAAGAGAGAGAGAAATGATGACAGTGTTGAAATGCTGAATCAAACCAATACTTCCCTACATCAAGCCTTTGTTATTCACTCAGATATCCTCTTTTTAGTAAATACTACTTTGAGTTAAATTTGTTCATTATTTACAACCTAAGGCATCTCATATGATAGAGAGTTTGATTCCAGAAAGTGGGACATTGTTAGTAACAAACCCTGAAGTATGGAATTGGTTGAGGTGGCACAAGGGCACCACAGAGGACTCTAGGTGGTTAGTCAACTGCCGATATACCTTGGGAAAGGGATCATCAAGGCTGCAGCGTTAGGAGACTTGGTAGAAAAAACAGGGGTATTGATGCATGAATATGAAGGTTCTGTAAGAAAGAGAAATGTTTAGGCTGCAGAAGACTTTCCTGAACACGGAAAGAGAGGAAAATACAACTGTGTTCCGAGAGACCACTTATGAGAAGCAATATCCCCCTATTTAAGCCAATTTGAATTGGGTTTTATGTTCCTTGCAAGATTACATGCGAATCATAGCAATCATCAAAGTGTCTTGTGCATCCTGCTATAGGAGCACTTAAAAATAAATATTTGCTTATATTTCCATTTACTCTGAATATTTTCCCATTGAAGTATTCATCTCTTAAAGGCAGGAACCATATATATTTATCTCAGCATTTGCAACACTGAGTATAATGTCTGGCACATAGTAGGTGCACATATATGCTTGAAGAATGAATGGTCTCCGCCAGAAGACATTAAAGTAGGGGTCACTAGCTGAAATATGGACACGGTTCACTCAGTCAGCACATATTGTGAGCATTTTATATGTGAAGAATTCTGTGACAGATAATGATTCTCCACAGATCTGTTCTTCGGGTGGATTTTCTTTTTCTCCCTGTTCTTTATTTTTTGCTAAATCACACTCATTAGAGGTAACAGGACCCCTTTTCCACCATTCTTTCAATACTATATGGCATTAATACAAGAGACAGATGTGTATCTTTTTAAATAAACTGAGATGCCAGAATAACCTCCAATGCCTTTTGGAACTGACCCTGCAAAATGTAACCACTTTTTCCAGAGAGTTGATCATTCCCCCCAAGGTGCAGGAATCTACTTGAATTGCAAAAGCCTTTGGAGAAGATCAAACTGTGTGGCAGCTACATAAATGTGCTTCCCACATTTCCTTTCAAGAAAGAATCTGCTGTGAAGAGTGTAGTGAGCTGACAGATGCCAATTACTGCAAATTTGTGATCCACTTCTTTCTTTCCTCCTCTGTCTTCAGAGGTGTCAGGCCTGGTGTCAAGTGTCAGACCTGCATTGCAGCCCAAAGGTTCTCTCCAATCTTCTGCTTTCTCTCCCTTTTATCCTTTACAGGTCCTTCGCCCAATAAATCTCTTGTACATCTATTTCCATTTTGGCTCCCACTTCTCAGAAGACCTAAACTGATGCACAATGTCTGGGCCGTTGGATGGCTGGGTTGGCAAACTAGAGTATGTGATGCTTGACATACTTTGTCCCATGTTCAGAAAAGTCCAGGAGCTGCCCTTCTCAGGATTTGTTTCCAGTACAGGCATTTTCTTGAGCAAATTTGAAGGATGGGAAAGGACAACAACCAGCTATGGGGAGCACTTCAGAGAAGGGAAGACAGCAGCAAACAGTCATGGAAAGAAAATAGTAATTCAAGACACCTCCTTTTAAATTAATTTAAGCAATCCAAGAGTTTACAGGCCGTGCTTTTTTTCTTGTGGAGATGGTATCTTACCACATTGCCCAGTCTGGTCTTGAATTCCTAGCCTCCCAAAGTGCAGAGATTATAGGTGTAAACCACTGTGCCCAGTCTCTACTCTGTGCTTTTAGCAGAGGATGGATATGCTGGGAAAGCTCTGAGCTAATAAAAGCTTCAGGTTCCCTGGGCTTTGTCTCTGTAGACATCCCTTGTTCCAGACTCATTTCTTATTCTGCATCCCTTTTCTATTGCCCATTGTCAAAGCTGGTTATGTGCCATAGCAGAAGGAAGGTTAAATGGAAAATAATACTGATCTGGATTCTCAACTGACTTTTGTTGTGTGACTTTACACCAGAGACTGAATTTCTCTGAGTTTGTTTTCTCAGCATGAGATGATAATCCTGTCTTACAGTGTTGTTGAGAAGATGAAACAAGGCAACATAGGCATTGAAGGTCTAGCACAACTACAGGCACAGGGTAGGGGCTAGGTGATATTCATCAGCGCTCACTGGGGGTAAGTTTCAGAGTATGAGGAGCAGCAGGGAGCATGAAGTGCTCCTGCTCTGCAATTACAGAAGGGAGATGATGAAGACCTGTGGGTTCTGTGGCCATTTGTCTCTTCCCTTAGGTCTCTGGATTATTTTGCCCAAGATGAAAATAACTGTATTTACTTTAAATTATTTGCTTTCTTCTTATTTTTGGAGCACTGTTATGAATACTTTATCATATATATGGAATCTAATGAAGGATGAGGCGAGGTTTTAGGACTAAAGATAGTTTTATCCAGCATGCCTCATAGAGCGTCGGCAGAGGAGGAAACTGAGGCCCAGGGTCGAGGAATGACTTGCTCAAGGCTTTGGCACATCTGGGAGGACTCCTGGTTTCCTGCCTCAAATGCATCTGCATCATTCAGGAATTGACTACATCTTTTGGAATAAGTTTTATCTGGCTGTTTTGAATGAGAACCCTGGTTTTTAGGACCCTGGTATCCTACTCCTCTGAGGCCTTTGTGATCTTTTTTCGCGGCTTGAATTACTCCCTCCTTTTTAATGCTCCTCCAATACCTTGTGCATTGTCCTCTTACAGCCCTCAATGTCTCTGTCTTTCCTTCTCATTCATGACAAAGGCCACATTTTGCTCAGATCAGTATCCCAATGCGTGGAAAAGATGAGAGTCATAAATGCCCACTTGATAAATTTGTTGAATTCATATATTTTTATAATGATGAGTAGTCAGAGGGAGAATTGGGCAGCAGGAGTGAGGATAGGGGCAAAGAATAATTATGTTACTTCATTTATTTTGGGAAAGACTTCCTGGTTGTGTATACGTTCCTAAGACCTTTTGCTAGGAGGAATGAGAAGCAGAGAGCATATTGGTCAAGAACATTAACTTTGGAGTTAATCTGCCTGAGTTTGAATCCTAATTCTGCAATATACTAGCCACGTGACCCACCCAGAGCAAGTTATTTAATTTCTCTGTGTTCTTCCCAGGGAGAGGATCCAGAGCTACTATTCAGGCTACTGGGATGTAGGCAGATGTTTACGTTAGCATGCATATAAATGTATGCGTATATGTAGAATTGCACATGTATATGTGGCTGTGCATTTATATGTAGGCTGGCACCTACAGTTCTTTTACATTTTCACTTCAAAGTTGTTTGGTGAGTTTGGTGACATCGATCGTTCATTCAATGAATATACATGGAGTAAGCACCTAGAAGGTGGCAGACCGCATTAGGAGCTGAGGAAAGAGCCATGAATTAAACATGTTCCCTCACTTGAAGGTATGCAGTCTCTCACTGGTGAACAACTGCGATGCTGCATGTTAAGGACAGGGGCAGAGTCCTCTGGAAGCACAGAGGAAGGCGTGAGCAATTCTCTTGGAGGGTGGAGGGAGGCCATGACAGGCAGGGGGATTCTTGAGCTGTGTGATGAGGACGGGAGCTGTGGGTAGGGACAGAGCTGGGAGGATGTTTCAGGTAGAGAGGTGTGGAAAACAAAAATGAGGCTGATTGGAGACCAGGTGGTTAGAGAATTTATTTGAATGTATGTGAGTTACTCTTTTCAACAGCTGTTAAGACATAAATACTGAGTGTTTTGGACCTAACTCCCTAATAAAAGGATCAGGTTTTGCTTTTGGCCTAGGCTTGCCAGGAGAATATTACTGAGGCACTAAGTGTGTAAGAAACTGAAAAAAATGTGAGAATTTATAACCTAGACATTAACGTGAAGACACTTCCCAGGATTTTGTTTGTTTGTTTGCCTTTGTTTTCTTCTGTATTGAAAGGCTTGTTATCAACTGTATTTACACATAGTATCAAGATTGTAACAATGTTATTTTTCACCAAGAAGGACAATCAGATGATCACAGTTGTGTGTATACATGCACACCAACACCCACACACATACACACATGCACACATACACACACATACGTAGGCAGGCAGAGTGAATTAGGCCATAATGGCACCTTCAGAGGGTAATTAACTTTGAGAAATGAAAATGATTAAAAATCAATTAAGATATCATTTCTAGAGAAACGAGGGGAATCAGGATCAGACATTTCCAGGGAGGGATGGTTTCCTCAGCAATATGGACTTCCCTTGAGGAAATGATTTCAAGCTCTCTTGGCCAGTGGGTGAGTTGTACCATCAAGATGAATGGAGTGCAGGCGGGAATCCCACATACCTGACACTTTTCCAGGGTTTCACACCTTTGTAATCTCATCAGCTTTTCCAGTGAGTCCATGATGTTTCTCCAGAATGAGACTACATCATCCTAGCTTTGTGCTGAGTTCCACCCATTCTAATTCCTGCCAATATGTCCAAACTTCCTCCATCCAACAAGACCACCTTGCAGTACTTTAAGACTTAACACACTGTCCTTCTTCCTACTTTTGTTTTCTGTCAAACATCTTCAAATTTGCTGTCATAATTGTCAAAAACTGGCTCTGGATCTGTCACTAAGTGGCCTTCAAAAACCTTAGACAGGGAAAGCATAGCCAATGAATAACATCAACAAAATCACCTCTTGGAACATATTTTCCACTGCTTTTGGACTAGTACATGCCCTAGCTTGCTCACTTTATCTACCACTCTGTATTTATGGATCTGAAAGCTCAACTCTTTAATGGAAATCTTGATCAAAAATTCCACCTCTCATTCTACAGCATTTCTTGGCCCCAATCTAGTTGGTGTTGTGACCACAGCGTATACCTAGTCCTGACTTGAGTTTTGGAAGTAATTACCTGCCTCTTCCTGAAATATTACCGTCTGATTTCTGGGAAGTCTAACATTCCTGATTATCCTGCTGTTTCTCTGAGTGCTTTTCTCAGGCTTTCCATGACCCTTCTCCACTCTGTCTACATCCTTTGCCTCTGGTTGATCTGAACCATTGGCCTATGACCACTGTGGAGACTGATTCAGAGACTGTATCTCAAACCTCTGATTTTCCTCCAAGTTTTTGATCTCCAGATAGGTCACACCATCATACCTGAAAGTTCATTTCTTTTGCCCAAATCTGCTCCTTTTCCTGAATTGCTGTCTCTGTTAATGGTAACTCCATCTTCTCAGCCTTGGAGCTTTAAAAATTCACTTATGTCTCATTTCTTTTTTACCTCATCCCTTGTTTCCAATATATTAACACAGTACCCATATGACACTAAGAAGTAGAACTAATCCACCTCCTTTCTGTCTCTCTCTCTCCTCCTACCTTCCCATGTCCCTCCTTTCAGACTTTCACCAACTCTCACTTATTCAACAGACTCTTAGATGATCTTCCTGTGTCTACAAACTGTTTTCCCTCCTGCTGCCAGATTATTTCCCCAAAGCTCAAGTTAGAATATTTTACTTCCCTATTTTTAACACTTTGTAGATTCCCACTGAGGAATGTCTCCTCCTGCTTTCAAAGCTTCCAGCAATAGAGTGTGTAATGGCTTTGCAATGTGTCAACTTGGCTAGGCTCGACTACATTTCCTAGGGTCCTCTTTTTTATGTTTCCAGTTAGGGTGAGCCACAAGGGAAATTCTTGTGAGATCAGGAGGGCAGAAGGAAAGTGGCAGCCATTTTGCAGCATGCATGGTTGGGAATCTGCTGATTCACGTTGTTGACATTAACCAGCATTTGGGCATGAGTTGCTCTACTTGCCCCTGGATGAATTGCTCTACTTGCCCCTGGATCCCCCTTTAGCTTCTCTGGCTCCTAGACTGGAATGTGCAGTTAGCTCCCTGATAAAGAGACCCCACTTCTGCAGGACTCCTTCATCACCAAGGTCAGAAGCAACAAAAATAGGCAAGGATTTTAGCCTATCTTCATGGGGTTCCAGCTCATTTCTGCTCTTATTTTTAATTAAAAAAAAAAAAACCCAGTATTTTGATATAACTCACATACCATACATTTTACACATGTAAAATGTATAGTTTATTAGTCTTTAGTATATTCAGAGTTGTGCAACTATTACCACAATCAAATTTAGAACATTTCATCACCCCAAAAGGAAACTTCATACCCATTAACAGTCATTCTCTATTTCTACCCCCTCTCCCATCCCTTCCTCACCCCCAGTTCTAGGCAGCTACTGATCTATTTTCTGTTTCTTCTATAGATTTGTTTATTCTGAACATTTTGTATAAATGGAATCATACAGTATGTAGCCTTTGCTATCTGGCTTCTTAGCATTTTTTCAAAGTTTATCCCTGTTGTAGCATGTATCAGTGCTTGATTCCTTTTTATTGTCGAATAATACCCCAGTATATGAATATGCCACATTTTGTTTACTCTTTCATTTGCATGGTTTCTACTTTTTGGCTATTATGAATAACAGTGCTGTGAACATCTGTGTGCAAGTTTTTGTGTGTAAATGTGTTTTCATTTCTCTTGGATATATACCCGGGAGTGGAATTGCTGGGTCATATGATAACTCATTTTGAGAAACTGCCAAATGTTTTTCAAAGTGCCTGATAAGCAAGGCAATAGGATTCTAATGGGTCCACAGCCTTTCCAACACTGGTTGTTATCTGCGTTTTTGATTATTGACATCCCAGTGGGTATGGAGGGGTATCTCATTGTGGTTTCAATTTGCATCACCTAGTGGCTACTGGTGGTGATCATCTTTTCATGTGTTTATTGATTATTTATTTATCCTCTTTGGAGAGATGTCTACTCAGATAATTTACCCACTTAAAAATTGTGTTATTTGTTCTTTTATCGTTGAGTTCTAAGAGCTCTAGCCCACTCTTCTTCTTCCTTTCCTGACTGCCTGCCATGGAGGATTTGAGCTCCAGCATCAGATGCAAAGAACAACAGCCTTACAGAGACTGCTTAACCAGCTTCCACAATTGTGTAAAGTTGCTTCCATGTAGCAAGCCCATATATTTCCTACTGGTTCTACTCTTTGGTTGAATCCCTGCTGATAGAGTCTCAGCCCCACATTCTAATCTCATCTATCTCCTACTACTCTCTACATACATGGCTCTGCTCCAGCCAAATTGTGCCCCATGAGCATCCTGTTTTATCATTTTTTACGTCATACTTGTTTATTTTACAGTATTAGATTTTCCTATTTTTTTCACTTAAAATTTTACCTATCTTTTGAAACCAACTCATATTCTCTGTCATCCATAGAAAGTTTTCCAATCCCATCACCTTCCTCTTTTGAACCTTATAATATCCCTTATCTTCTTGAATATCAATTTGCTATAATCCTACAGGACAGTTGAAGGGAATAATGGAGATTACACATAGACAATATCTTCACAGAGTATCCGGCACATGACAGGTGATGAGTTATGGCTAGTTCTATTCATTTTCCATCCCCAGAGCACATGGAGAGTTCTGTAAATACTGCTGTACATTTTCTAGTTTTGTAGGTCTGAAAATGAGGACAGAAGGCTCAGATGATTCATGTTTTTATAGATTTTCTTCTTTTCTGTGGCTTAGGGATCATTCTGGGGCAACTTACTCTTTGTGCTCTGGGTTCCAATGCTGGACACACCTTTTCTGTCAAGGTCTGTATTTGCGAGATGATAGTACTGATGACTTCCAGCCATAAAATATTTCCTTTTATCCCATCTAATAATTTGAGGAGGTTGTGGATTCAATAAATAACAATGGATCTAATTAATAGCATTGGATCTAATTTATAGCAATGTCTCATGTTTGCAACAAGCTTCAGAGCTTCCAAAGTTGTTTTTCTCTTTAAGTCCACACAATAGCCCTTGCTGTGAGATAGGCAGGGCCGTTGAGCATTTTGAGGCATGGGTGGCTTAAGTCATCTAAAGGTCAAGGTGAATAATTAGAACACGCATGTCCTGACTCCCAGGCTAGTGTCTCTTTCTCTGCACTCTCCAACAAGCAAAGTGGAAAGGAAAAATGGAGCTATTGCTCTAATGCCAAACCCAGTTGATCAGGGGTGGTTTCAATAGAATCTTGAAACTCTCCCTGCTAGATCTTGCCCCATCCATCTCCGCACTTCTATTGGTGCCCCCGCTATCATTCCCTGGAATCCAGGCTGCTAATCACATGGGTCAGAAACGAGAAACATGTCATGTTTGTTAGTTGCTTTATTTATCTATTCCTGCATAACAAATAACCTTAAAACTTGGTGACTTAAAACAACCACAATTTATTTTTGTTATGATTCTGTGGGTTGGCTGGTCAGTTCCTCTGTTGGCTCCAACTAGGCTCACACAAGTGGTTGCTTTGGCTGCAGGGTCAACTGGGCTGGGAGATACAAGATGGAACATTCTGGCCGGGAGCAGTGGCTCACACCTGTAATCCCAGCACTTTGGGAGTCCAAGGTGGGTGGATTACTGGAGGTCAGGAGTGGGTAACATGGTGAGACCCCATCTCTACTAAACATACACAATTAGCCAGGCATATTGGCAGGTGCCTATAATCTCAGCTACTTGGGAGATGAGGCAAGAGAATTGCTTGAACCCGGGAGGCAGAGGTTGCAGTGAGCCAAGATTGTGCCATTGCACTCCAGCCTAGGCAAAAAGAGTGAAACTCCATCAAAAAAAAAAAAAAGTAACATTCTTAAGTCTGGAAGAGTTGGTGTCAACTGTCATCTAGTATACCTTGGTTTACCTCCATGTGGACTCTTAACTCTAGTAGGCTAGCCTGGTGGTCTATGTGGTGGTCTCGTGGTGGTGGTGCCAAATCACAAAGCCAGAAAACACAAGGCCCATTGAAACTTGGGCTGGGATCACGATCACATACACTATCATTTCCATCACCATTCTATTGGTCAAAGCCATCACAAAGCCAGCCTTACTCAAGGGTAGGGGAAATATACTTCACCTCTTGATAGGAGGAACCTCACATTCATATAGTAACCACACAGGATGAATTGTTGGGGTTATCTTTGGAAACAGTGGTGCATGGAATCATCGTGCATGAAATGAGGTAGAGCAAGTGGGCACGACTTTCTCACTCTTATCTACATTAGGAGTTTTTGGTAGGACCCATCTGATACCTTTATATGAGAAGAAGCTTGGTGTTCTCACCCTCAAAGACTTCTCTTCCTCTGCCTCTTACCTGGTAGCCAGAGAGGACCTCTGCCTCTATCCACCCTGTACTAACTCAGCACTAGGCACTAGGGACTGATGAACATTCTCTTGGACATTCTCAAGTGTATTGATCACTTTTGTTTTTTGGTATCCTAGTGACATGTTTAGGCGTGAAACCAATTGGAGTTAATCATCTCTAATAAAGTTTTATCTACCTGATTCAGCACAGGCTAATATAGTTTGCCATTTTGTAGTTTGAAGGAAAGTCTCAGCATAAAGTGTGTTTCCTATGTACTGCTATGGTTCCAAGCACTCCTGCTAATTAGTGAACCTAAAGGAAGATATGTTTTGTCAGGTTAAGTATTCAAATACTTTAAGCTTCCTCTCCATAATGCCACCAAAGAGCTCCCTATTTTACCAACCTCTCTAATATCCTAGGATGGTTTTTAAGTAACTCATTTCATTAAGTGAATGCAACTATCTTTATTTTCTATCTCTTGCTTCTAACCTGCAGGTACTCTTTTGGTGAAAAATGCTCAATCTTGTCATCTAAAGATATTAAAATTACATAATCTGTTTAAACCCTAATCTCTCTCTCTCTCTCTCTTTCTCTCTCTCTGGTTAATGCCTCAGACATCCTTTTTTTCCTCCTTACATCCAGTGTTTTACCCCTTCTACCTCACTTCCTTGCTTGGATAGCATATGGATGCAGTGGAGAGTTTATGCATCCTTGTGGTATTGGGAGAGTGACAGCTGGTATACTCATTTCAGTGTTTAACCCACTTGTGGGGTGGGGGGCAACTCTATGCCACTAGAACTGGAGAGGGAGGTACTAGTCTTTAACCATTACTCTACTTTCTTTTGCATCCTCCAGCAAGGGATGGTTCAACCCTTCCTGTGTGGAGACACTGCCCTTCTACATATCCACGTCTGTCCTGGTCTATGATTATTTTTTCTAAGCCTCACTTCCTAAATGGAAACATAGAGTTTAATGAGGTCTGAGAAGATCCTTTTCTCTCCCTTGAAAGCCTTGCTCTGAAGACTATTTTCTGTGGACTTATAAGTCTAGATTAAAACTCAGAGCTGAGTATTGAAGGCTGCCTTTCCTTTCTTTGGAGCTGTAAGCCAGCATAGAGATGGTCTGAATTCCCAAATCAATTGACATTTCACCCCCTTTCATAGCTTTAAAAACTTATCTCATTCAAATAGTATTTCACTTTTCTCTAAGACATCACACACATTTACTTTGATAGAGCAAATTTTTCTCATTCCTTTCCATACATCTTATTAATGACACTTACTTCTAATAATAATTTTATATTTGTAACTCACCAGATCTCAAGATTGTTAGCAGAAGCATGCTTAACACTGACACAAACACAATTGAAGTCACTCAGTAAATGTTTAAAGAAAGCACTGTGAGCTGTTCAAAATGGTAGAGTGCAGTTTTGTTCCCTTGTGTTCTCCAGGGCATAGCACTCTGCACTTACATGGTGTCTAATAATGTTTGTCGATTGACAGACTTATGCACAAATATATGAGCTCTGTTTACAGTCAGTGCAATGCATCATGATTAGTTTGCTTTGTGAGAACATGGACTTTTAAGGGAGTCAATCAAATAGACTGACTATGGGATGATCAACTGTGCATCCGCATTCTATTTTGGGTTCTCCCTCTTCCTGGAGTCTGCTTGCCTGCCTGCATAGCTGCCTGATGGACTTAACCTCTCTCATGGTCTCACTCTAGGGGATTGCTTCCCACTACAGTATGATCTCCTTGGGAGATTTCAATTGCTTTTGAATTAGTTATAGGCTCAGAAATGAGGGGACTCCCGTTATTACAATGCAGGTTTTAAAATGACTCCATTTCAAGTTGCCAGTTAGGCAGCATTAACTCGTTGTCAGATAATTCTGCAAGGTCACGAAGAAGACTGACTTTTCAAAAAGCAAAGCAGAAATGAGCCAATAAGGTCAAGGAGTGAAGGAAATGACCTTTGAAATGCTTCCACATATGAAAGCCATGCCTCGTCTGTTTTACCATCTATAAAATGGAGGCAAAACCTCTGATCTCTCTTTTTAAAAGTGAGTTGGGGAGTAGTCAATGACTATGCTACGTAAAACAATTCACTGAGCGTAGTACTCCACTGGATTCTCCAGATTCATGAAGTTACACCACAGTATCTATAGTAAAGCTTGTGCACAGACAAAACAGCCTTATGCCAAATAGCAAAGGGCTGTGTCTGGAATAAACGGCATTTAAGGAATTGTTCCTGACATAGTCTCTTTTCACTTGTCTTGAAAATAGGAAAAAGAAGGACAAGAGAGAGCAGAAAGACTGGAGAAAAAATATACCACGAATATCAAAATGTTAACTGTGGCTTACAAGGTGATTTTTATTTTTTATTTTTGGCTTTTTCTATATTTTGAAAATATTCTAGGATTTTTTTTTTAAATCAGGCCAAATGCTATTATTTAAAATACTGATGAAATCAAAGAATACCATAAAACATATAACCATAAAACAATAATAAAGATAATAGCTGTTTTACTTTGGCTACCCCAAGAGTTGACTCTGAGACTAGGTACAAGTAGTTTATTTGGGAATTAAATCTAGGAAGTACTAATAGGAAAAGTAGGAAAATGAGAGAGAAGGGAAGAAAGCCAATACAAGGTGTATGAATGAATAGGTTACCTCCATGGGAAACTGGGGTTTATTTCTGGGAACCTTTGAAAGATGGTGTAGAACACACCATAGAATTGTACCATCCTAGGTCAGGAAGATGGGGTCTTTGTCCAGCAGACAAACAGGGAAAGCACTTCTGGCTTTCTCTATGTACAGATCAAGCCTGCTTCTGCAGCCAGAAAAGTCCTTAGGCAAATATTGAATTTTAGGTGGTTGTGGTATGAATAACATTGAGTATCAAGAGAATATGAGCCAGGCATTGACAAAAATCTGCTGTGCCAATGAATCTATTGCCAAAATCCAGGAGAAGATTTAGTTAACTATGGAACCATGACACCAACTTGAGAATCATAACTAGCAGGCAGCCCACCTTTACCTACTTACAACACAGAAAATCTCATGACTGAAATAAAGTAGAAACCTCAGCCTTGACCTTCTCCTTGACTCCTATGTTACATGTTACATGACTCTTTAAGGTGGTCACACACAGGTATTCGGTAGTACTATCAATTACATCAATTTGGATTCAACAACTTCTAAAAGACACTGGAAATACATAGAGGAAATAGCCTCGGAGTTCAGTTTTGGAAACTGGGAGATTGCCTTCGCTTAGATGTCTAATAGACAAAGGTAAAAATCTTGATTTTTACCATCTCCTGCTTGATTCCAAGTTTTTACACCTCAGTAAATAGCAATAAATCCCTCCTCTCGTTACTTAAGCCTAAATGTAGTCAATATTCTTGGTTCCTTGATTCTCTTCAACTTTCATATGAATCTATTGGCACTGTCATTAGGCTATAAACTCAAATCCATTTATTTCTCTCTTTCTTCACTACAACTACACTGCAAACCATATTGCAATTATCTTTTACTTAGATTACTATAATAGCCTTCCTGTTGGTCTCTTGATCTTTCAAAACCATAAATCAGATCATGGATCTTTCCATGTTAAAAACCTCCAGTGCTCCTTATGTACTTCTGACATAAGCCAAACTCCTGACCGTGGCTTACAAAGTCTATTGCCATCTGATTCCTTCTTTTTTTTTTTTTTTTTTTTCTTGAGATGGAGTTTCAATATTGTCACTCAGGCTGGAGTGCAATGGCTCTATCTCGGCTCACTGCAACCTCCACCTCCTGGGTTCAAGTGATTCTCCTGCCTCAGCCTCCTGAGTAGCTGGGACTACAGGCGCCTGCCACCATGCCTGGCTGACTTTTTTTTTTTTTTTTTTTTTTTTATTTTCAGTAGAGACGGGGTTTCACCATGTTGGCCAGGCTGGTCTCAGACTCCTGACCTCAGGTTATCCACCCGCCTTGGCCTCCCAAAGTACTGGGATTACAGGCATGACCCACCGTGCCCAGGTGATTCCTTCTTATTTATTTGGCTTTGTCTCCCACCATCCTGCATAGTGCAGCCACACTGGCCTCTCTGATCCTTGAATATATAATATATATAAATGTCCACTTTAGGACATTTGCACTTTTTGTTCCCTGCAGTTGGTCAGTTCTTTCCCTAGATTTTCACATGGTGGCTCCTTCTAATCATTTAGATCTCATCTCAGCAGCTATATCATTGGTCTTTCCTTCAAGATCACCTCTTTGAAATTAGTTCATTTGTAACTAACGCATTGGCTTGATATATAATATCCTTAGCCAATGAATCCTTAGTACTCAGGGAAATGTTTGGCTCCTGGAAGGCTCTCAACAACTAATTGTTGGTGGAGGAATTTAGGATGTAAATGTATAGTCACATAGGGAAGGAGACTCAGGGTAGAGGCCCATGCTGGCAGTCTTACTATTTTTCCATTAGTTCCATTGGTCCAGAGTATTGAAGAATCAGGCAGTGGAGAGTAGGAAAAAATCACACATAATCTAGAAGAGCCACATGGTTTTGGTGCTTGTTAGGCCTTTATAACTGGGCTAATGCTCTTCTGCTACAGAACTAATAATCTGATCTTTTCACAATCAAGGAGACTTTGGGCAGGTCGAGAGCTGAGTTGTAGTTCTGACTGTTACAAAATGTAATTGTGAAATTCTTCTTATTTTTTTTACTTCTTCAGTGATAAACTAGAACAACTATCAAGAAAACAAATATATGTGTGTGTGTGTGTTTAAAATTTTGGGAAATGATAGACCATAGGAAATTTGGGGGTGTCTTTCATAGAATATAAAGAAATATTGATTCTGTTAAATAAAAGTAGAAAGCATTAAAAGGTAAACTATGCTGAGACCAAAAAAAAGCACGAAGAAAGACAAAAAAGAGTTGATTTAAAAAATGCTAAGCATGTTTATGAAAAAAATTCATCTTGTAGTCAAAATTATCATGGGAGGCAGTAAAAATATAATCAATGTGCAAAAAAACATGAAAAAGATCTCCCTAAGAATAACTAAACATATGAAGAAAAAGACAAATTGACAAATTGGCTCAGAGGTCAGCAATTACAGCCCTCCAGATAAATATGACTCCCACCTGTTCTTATAAATAAAATCTTATTGGAACACCATCGCAGTGGTTGCTTTAAGTATCACTTGTGGCTAATTCATGCTATACTGGCAAATTTAATGGTTGTAACAGACCTTATATGATCCACAGAGCCTAAACTATTTACTCTCTGGTTCTTTAGAAAAAAAGTTGTTTTGGCCACTGAATGGGGTAAAAGAAAACAGTTATGGTGGTAAGAGAACAAAGATCCAAGTTCCCAATGTTTGAAATATTTGGCAAAAGAAATAATAATAAATGTACTAATGAGATTTATTACAGAAAGAAGGAATACTTTTCTTATTGGGCAAAGACTTACATGTAAGATAGAACAGAACATATAAAATCATTTAAGCTGTCTAAGAACGTATGAAAATAATGTTATAACAGTAATCTGAGACATTACTTAGATTATCTAAATAAAAGTTTGGTATAACTAAAAGAGACATGAGAACATGCTACAGTTCTCTTGTTTTATACATATAGTAACGACTCATTCCTAATGCCTCCTTTCTCTGTCAAATGTCCCTGTTTGGATGATAAGTTTATATGATTAGTCCATTCACAGAGGTTATCACAAAGTAACTGGCAAAACCGACTTTAATTATATGGTAAGTTGTATTTTAAATAGGGTTTTTGGATAAATATTAATGAAAGACAACATTTTGATCAATGAAAGTGTCAAAAATATCTTCACAATTACCTGATTAGATAAAGATAAACAAAGTACAGTTTGTATAATTTTAAAAAAGCAGAAAAAAGAGGACGCTATCAGGAATAAAATAGGACACAGAAATATAATTAATATTTTGATACAACAATAAATGTAAATGCTTAAAATACCACTTTGTAGAGAATCAAGTCTCTTGGTTGTATTAAAAATAATCTTCATTTAACCTGAAAAAAAATTACAAAAAAAAAAAAAAAAGGGCGACAGAGAGAAAAAAAATAGGACATGAAACAACTGAGGAGGAAAATATGAAAGAACAGCAGAAAAGGAATGACAAATTAATTTCAGACAAATTAAGGTCCAAGTCAAAAATGCAGTGAACAAGAAAAGGAATCATTTTATAATGATAAAGAACTTGGTAACATAATATATATCTAGAACCCATATAAGTAGACATTAGCAAAAAAACAGACCACGTGAGCAAAAATAAAGAAGGGCAGTAATAACTGTCATGATACAGCACATGTAAATATGTATATTCATCTCTCTCCATGTATAATTTTTAATATCTCACATAGAATGCTCTTTTCAAACACAATAATTATTCTATATTGTATCAAAATACATGCCTCTAAATTCCTCACAGAAGAAATTTTGTAAGCTATTTTTTGGATTATAATGCACTAAAAATTGAGATTAATTGTTTGACTTTAAGCATATCTTCCCATCCAACCTCCCTCCAAAATAATTGGAAACTTAAATAGGGAAAAACAACCATATGCTGCAGAAATTTCAGTGCACAGTCATAAAACTGAAGTAAAAACTATTTACAAAATAAAAAAAACCATGTTTTAAAGCTTATGAGATACTGTTAAATCTGTTTTGAGGGACGAACTCCATATTTGAAGAAAATGATAATTCTACTTAACAATTATAGAATGGAATACAATGTAGCAAATAAAAACAATGAATGAGAGCTCTATATACAAACATAGAAAGGTCTTTAATACATATTTTAAATGGCAAAGACAATAAGATTTACAGTAATATGTTTCACATGATGGCTGTTATGTTAAAACACAATAAAATCTTATACATGTCTAGAATTTTTTAAAATGGTGATTTGGAAAGATACACACTAAATTGGAAAGAGTGCTTATCTCTAGGGAGATGAAGGAGGGAAAACAGCTGTCAAATGGGACTTTTGCTCTTTGAGAATATTTACAATTAGAATAAGTTCACATCATACCACAAGGCATACACAAAAATTCTTATAGCAGCTTTGTTCATAAGAGTCAAAGCCTAAAAATAACTCAAATGTCCAGTAACAGTAGAATGGGTGGATGCATTGTGGTATATACACACAATGGAATACAGGTAGCAAAGACCATAATGAACGCAACAACATCGATTAATCTCTCAGACATAATTTTGAATACAATAAAATACAAGTCAGGGCACCATGGCTCATGCCTGTAATTCCAACACTTTGGGAGGCCAAGGTGGGCGGATCACGAGGTCAAGAGATCGAGACCATCCTGGTCAACATGGTGAAATTCTGTCTCTACTAAAATTATAGAAAAATTAGCTGGGTATGGTGGCGCATGCCTGGAGTCCCAGCTACTTGGGAGGCTGAGGCGGGAGAATTGCTTGAATCTGGGAGACAGAGGTTGCAGTGAGCCTGGGCAACAGAGTGAGACTCAGTCTCAAAAAAAAAAAAAAAAAAATTCAAAAGCTATTTACAGTGTAATTTTATTTACAGAAAGTTTAAAGACATATGAAACGGATGAATGATGCTGTAAGTCAGCATAGTGGTTATCTTTGGAAATCTGAAAGATACCAAATCATAGACCAATTGGGTGAAAGCACAGGGGAGCCCTCTGGAGTGCTGAAAAGTTCCACTTGATTTGTGTGGTAGTTACGTGCATACACATGTAAGAATTCATTGAGTCATACACTTAAGATTTGTGTACTCTGTAAGTTATAGTGGCATGAAAAGAATTCACTCATATTACTGAGTAAACTGAATAAATAACAAGAAAACTAAAACAAAAGAATTAAAGATAAAATGAAAAAGTTTCTCATTAAAAATAAAATCTATAAATATGTGCTTTTCACAGAATTTTGTGTGGCTCTAGATCCACTAAGTTTAAAAAGTCTATAAAAATTGGTTTAAATGACCATATACCCCTATTCTACTGTACAGAAGCACAATAGAAAGGACCTCCCTAAAATCAAAGGGCAGGATTACTGCGATGAAAATCTATCTAAAGATAGCTACAGTATCAAAAATTATAAAAATGCATGTGTAACAAATAATATTACAGAGGCACAAACTGAGATAATCAAATAATAGAGTGACAGAAATGTAAAATACGTGTGTATAAGATAACTAAAAGCATATGTAATATAGGAACAAATACACTATTAAGATTAAGGCACTGAGTAAAAGAATAGACTAAATTGAAATAGAATCAAATAAGATTTTTAAAAATAAAAATACAGGGTTTGAAATTATACCCTCAACTGACATAATGAAGAACATATTTGATACAATTCCCATGCATAAGTTAGGAAGAATCAGTATCATAGTACTGGCAGTTTTCCACAAATTAATTCATAGGTTAAATATGATTTCAATGAAGATCCCAATCCCAACAGGGTTTTTAATTTGTTTCTTTTATTGAACCTGACAAACTGACCCTAAAATTTATATGAAAGTAAAAATTCAAAAATAATAAAGTTCAATTTTAAGAAAGATAATTCCTGGAATCAACCTTACCAGATTTCAAGACTTATAGAAATTTAGTAATTATTAAATATTTAGTACTTATAAAATTTAGTAATTAAAATAATGTGGTTTTTGTCTCACAGATAGACATATTAGATAAATGTAACCAATAAATGATCTCAAAATAGATCCATATGTATAAAGACAAACTGGTGTTTGACAGAAGTGGCGTTTATGTTAATAAAAAATGAGCTACTCAATTTATGAAGCTGGGACAATTGCTTAACCACGAGGAAAAGTAAAAGTAAATTCTGACTTCACTCTAAAGTATAAATTCTAAGTCCTTAAGACCCAAGCAGGGAAGCAAACTTGAAATGATTTAGAAGCAATGTAGAAGAATATCTTTATGGCTTTGGGGGAGGAAACATTTCTTAAATAGGACATAAAATATGCAAACGATAAAGAAAATGATGGATGTACTTGACTTCAAAATTTTGAAAAAAAAATAGACAAATTACCATAAGTTAAATGAAAGATCATTTACAAATTGGAGGAGCTTTTTGGCAACTTGTAATCAATAAAGGGTAAACATCCAGAATATAAAAGAGCCCCTTATGAATCAATAACAAAATAAAAGGTCATCAATAGAAAAATGGGCAAAGGACATGAATAGGTAATTTACATGTAAGAGGAAACCCAAGTGACCAATTAACATATGAAATGCTCAATTTCATCAGTAATCAATAATAGGGAACAAAAAGCTGTCATTTCACATGGATTACATTAGCAAAATTACTTAGTTTGATCATACCAAGTGTTGGTCACAACATGGAGAATCAGGAATTCTTCTGTACAAAATTTATGCAACCACTTTTGAGAGCAAATTGGCAATATGTAGTAATGTTGAACATGCACATATACTTGTACTTTCACTTTGAAATATATTTTGTAGAGAAACTATTGTATATGTCCTGAGTAGGTATAAGGACATTCTCTAAAACACTTACTTTCTAATGTCTAAGAAGCAGAAACACACTTTATTAGTGGTAGAATAGAGAAGTTGTGGTTCATATAGACATTGAAATACTGTAAAACAAATAATAGATCAAATCTCAAAAATATGACATTGAGTGGAAAAAGGAAGTTGCAGTAGATTACTGTATTGGTTTTATCAAAAACTTGGTGACTTAAAATAACACACATTTATTATATCACAGTTTCTGTAGGTCAGAAATCTTGGCATGGCTTAACTGGACTCTGTGCTTCAGCATCTTACCAAGCTACATTCCAGGTGACAGTCAGGGTTGTGGTCTCATCAGAGGCACCACTGGGGAAGGAATTACTTCAAATATTCCTCAGTCTGTTGGGATAATTATGTTCTTATGGCTGCACAACTGAAAGCTCTAGTTTCTTTCAAGAAATCTTCTGCAGCTCCTAGAGACCACTCAAAATTCTTTGCCACATGAAATTTTCTAATATTACTACTTCCTTCATGGCATATTGCTTCTTCAAAATCAGTAAGGGAGAAAGAGAGTCTAGCAAGATTATGATACATGCTTAACATAATCACAAGAACAAATCACATACATGGCATTTGTCTCATTGCATGGATCAGAAGAAAATTAGAGGTCCTGTTCACACTCAAGGGGAAAGGATTACACAAACGTATAAATACCCAGAAAGTCTTGATCATGGAAATCACTTTAAAATCTGTCCCTCACAATTACATATATCATTTATATAAATGTGTCAAAACAAAAAAATAAAACCAGTAACTTATTTGAATTTCTAGGATATTATGCTGAATGGAAAAAAATGTCAAAATGTGTGTAATGTATTATTCCATATATAAAACATTCCTATGATGATAACATTATAGAAACACAGAACAGATTAATGGTTTCCAGGGATCAGGTACAAGGGGAGGCGAAAGGAGGGGGACAGAGGTGAGCGTGAGTATCAAAAGAACAACAAGAAGTATACAGAACTTTTCTGTATCTTGACTGTATCAATGTCAATAACCTGGTTGTGAAAATTGTACTATGATTTTGCAAGATTTTAACATTAAAATTCTGGGGAAAACTGGGTAAAGATTACCACAGTTTCTCTGTATTGTTTCTTAAAACTGCATGTGATACAATTATATATTTAAAAAAGTTTAATCAAAAACAAAAAAGAAAGTAAAAAAATTTTTACAAACTGAAACCCAAAAAACAGAGTACAAATTCTGAATGGTAAACAAAAAGCCGTAAGACAATAATAGATGGAGAAAAAAAACTGGCAAAGACCAGGTTGACATGAGGAAGCTAATTTTCAAGGAGATAATTAAAATCATCATTGGAGGGAGTAGAGGGTAGAATTTCTCTGCAGAAAATCAAGGCAGTACTTGAAGGGCAAGGTTGAGAGACTTTCAAAATATAGAAGAAAGGAAAAAAGATTGAAAGACTTAATGAGTACACATCGGTCATTAGTCTTCTCTTTATATTACCTTACATAGAAAACTTGTGAATACAAGTGCAAGTATTGCATCATATGTATTATGTGATATATATGTATATACATATATGCATAATATTAGATGTACATTCTCTGACTACCTTTCAAAGATGACATCAATACTACTCTGCAAGGTAATATACAAAGTTGTTAAAATATTTTTTTGAATTACTACTATTAGTGATTTTAATTTTCCATTTTATATTTTTAGATATGTAATTTTCTATGAGTATGAATTCCAGATACAAAATAATAAATTATTAAAATCAGTGTAATTTTGTGCATATTGCACATCTGCAATTAGGTAAAATATATACATAACCAAAAAAACTGGAAGGAAGTATTGTATACCAAATGTAACAATGATTCTGCCTGGGGGATTAGATTTTAGTTGTTTTTATTTTCTCCACGTAGTACTGTGTAGTTTCCAGATTTTATACAGTGATCAGATGTTCATTTTATAATCATACAAATAAACTTAAAATTAGTATATAAAATTTTATAGGTACTATATAATAACAAATATATAAAAATATACACTGAAGATTGATGGGAAGGAATACAACAGAAGTTCAGAATATTAGAGACAACTTTATAAGTTCTTTTAGGTTTCATATATTTTTAAAACTT
>NW_012101477.1:1242696-1243380 GCF_000951045.1 Mandrillus leucophaeus
TGGGAGTCTGGTGATAGATGAATTGTTTCCCTAGAAAGCCTCAGAGGTAATTTGCACACCCTGAGAAAGGCCTTAAATATCCTCAGGGAACCTCAGAGTCCTTTCTAGTGTGCAGCCCTCTGATAGTTATGTGAACCAGAAGCTCCTTTTCACCTCAGCATTTTGTTATGTAAAATTTCTAATACAACAAAATTGAGAGGAATTTACAGTAAACACTTGTATACTCATCACCTAGATTCTACCAGTAACATTTTACTATACCTGCTTTATCTTGTATCAGTGTATCTCTCTGTCCAGCCATCAATCCATTTTATTTTTTGGATGCATTTCAAGGCAAATTGAAGACATCATTACATTACCTCTAAATACTACTGCATGTAGACAGAGTTCAGTATTTGTTTACATTTTTTTTTCCTCTTAAGGGGTAAAGTTTGCTTACAATGAAACACATGAATCTCAAGTGTTGTTTATTGACTTTTGATGAATGTATGCACTTATCCAACCTAAATTACTATCAATACAGAACAGTGTCACCACCCAGAAAGTTCTCTCATGCCCCTTCCCAGTAAATTCCCAGCACCTTCCATTTCCCAGAAAAACTTTGTTTTTAAGTTTTTCTACCCCAAGTAAGTTCTGTATGTTTAGATGGTCACAAAACCATGAGTCATATATTATGTAATCTTG
>NW_012101477.1:1246825-1320673 GCF_000951045.1 Mandrillus leucophaeus
CACAATTACTTTTGCACCAACCTAATAAAACATGGAAACACATTTCACCTCCCTAAATGCAACTTCCAAAATTAACGTTTTTTTGGACATGCACATTCATTTTCTTCTTTTCTATTATATTTAAGTTAAATTTTAGATGATTAAATATTACATCCTCATGATGGAATATTATGCATTTGTTAAAGATCTTATTTCAGAAAATATGTAGCAAAATGGGAAAATACAATATTTGGAAAAAAGATAAATTATTGTATTTGCAGTTTATTTTGAACTTATCTAAATATATATTTTTATGAATGAAGAAAATGAACTAAAATATTCACCATAGTTATATTTTAGGGTTGGGATTTCAGGAGACTTTAATGTTCTCTCTCAATGCCTGTATTTTCCAAATATCTAAAAATCAAACCATAAAATAATTAGATGAAATAATAGATATAATAAAACTATATCAACATCCGACATAGAAGTTTAAAAGATTCTCTTCTTGGCACTGCAGTTTCACTAACGCAGAGTTCTTTAAAACATCTTATAAGATTCACTCATTCAACAATTACTTATTGGATGCCTACCATCTGTCAAGGACTATAATACGTGTCTGGAATAATGCAGAGAAATCCTCTAAGTTATGAACAAATTGAAGATCTTTCCCCCAGGCAGCTTACCTTCAAAGATGGAATTTGGAAAACCATCTACTTCAAGCTCTACTTGTGCATAGTTACTGAAGACCCAGCCTAGGCCAAGCACTAGGCTAGTACAGGTAATCAAAGGCAGCAAGACTGACAGAGTCCTCATCCTCACTGAACTTGAGTGCAAAAGAATGTTCCTGAAAGCATGGTTCAATATGCCAGGAAGACTCTCCTCACGGTTATAGTGTGAAGTTCGGGAACCTGCATTTCAACTGTTCTTCAGATGATTTGGATGCACAGTGCAGTTTGAGAATCACTGTGCTAGTAAAGCTTCAATGTCAAAAAGATGGATAGTGCACTGCCCAGAAATTTTCGGAGAGTGCATTAGTTTGCTAAGGCTGCTCTAACAAAATACCACAGATTGGGTGGCTTCAATAATTTACTTCCTCATAGTTCTAGAGGCAGGATTGGTTTCCTTTGAGGATTCTCTCATTGGTTTGCAGATGGTGGCTCCTTCGCTGCCTCTTCTCATGGTCAGCCCTATGTGCATGCTCACTCCTACTATCTGATTCTCTTCTTATAAACACATCAGTCGTATTGGACTAGGGCTCCAACCTAAGTTTCTCATTTTAATGTAATCACTTCTTTAAAGACCTTATCTTCATACATGGTTACATTTTGATACTGGGGGATCAGGACTTCAGCATATGAATTTTAGGGGGGACACAATTCAGTCCATACACCACTCTATTCTTTAATCATCTTTAGGGACCTCTCACATTCTTGTCCACTGTCTGTTTGCGTACCTCCAGCGATGAGGAATGCACTACTCGACTGTCTGTCGGCGGAGAGAATCTAAATCTGTCTCTGAGTAGAAGACAACAAGGCCCAGACATTTCCAGCAGTATGTGGTTGAACTCTTCAGCCCTTTCTCTTCCCTAAGATGCCTGTGACATTTTTCATTCTTAAAAGGGATTTATTACCTTCAATATTATTATTATTTTGTATTTTAACTGACCAAACCGAAAACTTTCTGGGCCCTTTGTGGAGGAATTACAAAGGCAGTTTTCTTAAACCAGAGCAACTCAAAAGAATCAGCTCACTCCTTTCTCTGGCAGCCAGACTTTCGCTCCTGGGTCACATGTCACTTCTAATTGTGGGCATGATGCTCGAGTTCCCCTTGGGCCTAAATTTCATCCGAGTAAATCCTCTCCTTCAGCAGCTGCAGGATTGTGTCAGGGAGAGTGATCTTCAGGCACACACTTCTGCAGAAGAGAGCAGCTGAGCCTGGCGTGAACCCCCGGAGTCAATCATCTCCCATTGACCTGTTATCGACTCTGACATGGCCTCCCTCAGTCAGACGTTAATAAACAGAGACCAGTGGGTGCAAGAGAAGGAGCTGGGGTCCTGGAGATGGGATTTTATTCTCACTTTTAAAAAATGGCGAGAAAGAGAGAAAGTGCTGGGATAGCTGGGGTAGTGAAAAATACCCTGAGTAGAATTCTCTCTGGTTGTATCTAGTTTGGCCAAATGGTTTCTGGGAGTCTGGTGATAGATGAATTGTTTCCCTAGAAAGCCTCAGAGGTAATTTGCACACCCTGAGAAAGGCCTTAAATATCCTCAGGGAACCTCAGAGTCCTTTCTAGTGTGCAGCCCTCTGATAGTTATGTGAACCAGAAGCTCCTTTTCACCTCAGCATTTTGTTATGTAAAATTTCTAATACAACAAAATTGAGAGGAATTTACAGTAAACACTTGTATACTCATCACCTAGATTCTACCAGTAACATTTTACTATACCTGCTTTATCTTGTATCAGTGTATCTCTCTGTCCAGCCATCAATCCATTTTATTTTTTGGATGCATTTCAAGGCAAATTGAAGACATCATTACATTACCTCTAAATACTACTGCATGTAGACAGAGTTCAGTATTTGTTTACATTTTTTTTTCCTCTTAAGGGGTAAAGTTTGCTTACAATGAAACACATGAATCTCAAGTGTTGTTTATTGACTTTTGATGAATGTATGCACTTATCCAACCTAAATTACTATCAATACAGAACAGTGTCACCACCCAGAAAGTTCTCTCATGCCCCTTCCCAGTAAATTCCCAGCACCTTCCATTTCCCAGAAAAACTTTGTTTTTAAGTTTTTCTACCCCAAGTAAGTTCTGTATGTTTAGATGGTCACAAAACCATGAGTCATATATTATGTAATCTTGCATGTCTTCTGTTGCTCAGCACAGCATTTTTGAAGTTTATCCATGTTGTGCATACTACATCAGTAGTTTGTTCCTTTTTATTACTAGATAGAATTCCATTGGGTTAATATACCAGTTTGTTTATCCATTTTTCTATTGTGGATAAGTTGGCTTTTTTAAGCTATAGCAAATATGAATAAAGTGACTATGACTATTCTTACACAAGTATAAGAGCCAACTTTTTGCCTTTCCATAAGTACAACATAATATTTTCAACCATATCATCCATCCATCCATCCATCCATCCATCCATCCATCCATCCATCCATCCATCCATCCATCCTTCCTCCCTCTCTTCCATCCATTCAAACACCCATTGTATATTCACTGTATATCAGGCACTGTTCTACCACTAGGAATACAAAACCAGAAAATACAGCCCTGTCCTTCAAAGAATCTAGTGGAAGAACTCTACAGGTAAACAGACAATTACAGAATCATGGAATTAGAACTAAAATGGAGACTTGCAGAGAAAGAAGCAGCTAACCAGGTAGGGGAGAGTTAGACAAGACTTCCAGGTAGGTCAAGACTGAGCGAGAGAAGCAGACTACGGAATCCCCAGTAACATTACATGGAAATTTTAATAATGAGTGTCATGATGCTTTGTCTTCAATAAAAGTCTTAGCCCTCACCATAGAAGTCATTTCAATGGAGGTGATTTCACAAGGGTCCTTGGTGAGTTAATTTGCTCCTTGAAATCAACTCTCCTAGAACTTATAGTCTTTTTCTGCATTCTTCCTGCAGGTTTGTCTCAAGTTTTCATCTCACTTGACTTGCGACTTTCAGGGGAAAGATGGTAGTTTGCATTAGAAGGTTATTTTGTTCTCAAGTTTATAGAGTTTTCCGAAAAGCCCTGTGGAGCTGACTCATAGAATTAGCCAGATTTCTTAAGTGCAACAATTCCAGAATGTACTAATTCTGAGATACAGATTTCTTTTTAGTCACTGGTAGGGTTACCAAATAAAATACAGGGCACCAAGTTAAATTTAAATTTCAAAAACAATTTTTTGGTATAATTGTGTCCCAACTATTGCATGGGGCATAAGTGTGTTCCAAATATTGGATGTGATATATTTATACTGAAAAGTGATTAGTTAATTAGTTGTTTTGCTGAAATTCAAATTTAACTGGGCATCCTGCGTTTTTTATTTGCTATATATGACAAGCCTAGTCATTGGGGAAAGAAGCTTTCTGCCCAAGTGAATTCTACCCATGATAAAAGCCAATCCCATAAAATATCAAAAACTAGTCATGGAGAAAATTTTTAATTGTACTATACACCGCCAAGTCTTTTAACTAGAATATACAGGTCTAACGTAAACATTTCTTGATCACCTGAAGTCATTAGTATGAATGTCAATTATTGCGATGTGTGATGTCCTCAAAGGTACTTGGGGTATTATGGCCTGTCTGTATGCCACCAGTCATTTGTGATTTTAGAATTTTGAATCTGACTTTTTAAAATTGTAGTTTTAAATTATAAGGCTATCAGTTAAATCTGCTCATGGCAATCAATATTTATTTTCCCAAAGTCTAGAAACACTAAACTTTTCTCTTGCCTAAACTGATGTCAGTAAAAAAAATGAGATCTGAATATTGCTAAAAATATTTATAAACAAAGTTTATAAGCTAGCATGGAAAAAATACTGAGTTTGTGATAATTATTTAGCGTTTCAGAGATTTTTTTAAACAAATTTCTAGTCTTTTATTTTCTCAAGCATTCATTAACTCACTCAAATGATAAATATTATCATCTAATAGATGTTTATGTAGACCTCTACAACTTCAGAATTTTATAAAATAATACTTATAATTAGTCATTAGAAACACATATCTTTAAAGATATGTCTTTAAAGGGCTTTAAATGGTTAGAGGGTGATTAAAGTCTGAAGGTTAGGCCGGGCACAGTGGCTCACACCTGTAATCCCACCACTTTGGAAGACGGAGGCAGGAGGATTACCTGAGGTCGGAAGTTCGAGACCAGCCTGACCAACATGGAGAAACCTCGTCTCTACTAAAAGTACAAAATTAGCTGGGTGTGGTGGCACATGGCTGTAATCCCAGCTACTTGGGAGGCTGAGGCAGGAGAATTGCTTGAACCAGGGAAGCAGAGGTGGTGGTGAGCTGAGATCACGCTATTGCACTCCAGCCTGGGCAACAAGAGCAAAACTCTGTCTCAAAAAAACAAAAACAAAAACAAAAACCTGAAGGTTTCCATCTGAATATTATATATCCTCCAAGCAGCGTATTCATTCTATTTTCATAATTGCATAAATAGATCAGTGGATTTCCACCTGGCTTCATGTAATCATGCTAAGTAGTGTTATTTAAATGGTGAAAGCACAGTTCTCTCTCACCTAGACCTTTCTTGTGTACACTCTCAGGATACACGTTAGATCTTAACTTCTTTTGCACATTTAAGTTTGATCTCCTTTCAACCAATCAGAGAAAGAAAAACAATTATTTTAGCTGCATATTTCAAGACAAGGACTCAGCTTGTAGCTGAGTTGACCCTAATCCTCAGCAGTTCACAGTCTCTTTCTCTGGGAATCTTTGTGCTAAGAGTCTAAGTCCTTGTGACATTTTCCAGGGCACACAGAAGTCACTGCTGGCAGATATTCATAGAAGTTGGGGTTAACATTCCTGCATCAAAATTCTTGAAAACGGATCTAGTAGATTACCCAAAGGACATATCCTGCTATCAACATCTGCCAAAATCCATTACCTGTAAAGATGCTGCTTTCTGTAAAGTAAATGTCCTCAGCATTTCAGTGATAACTCAGATCCGCACATGAATCAGGGAAGACCCATAATTACACCACAGGATTGTGTGTAATGATCAGTCTAGCTCCATCATACTGGACCATTGCTCACTCCTGACCTGGATTCCTGACTTGAGACAATCATTTACCTGCCATGCTTTTTCTGGGCAATGAGTTATCCATCTTTTTTTGACATAAAAGCTCTGCTAGCACAGTGGTTCTCAAATTGCAATGTGCATCTAAGTCACCTGGAGAGCTGTTGAAAATGTAGGTTCTTGGGCCTCACACTATAATGATGAAGCCAGACTCTCTGGCATATTGAGCCATTCTTCTAGAAACACTCTTCTCTATCTAAGTTGTCTGAGGTTGGGAACTGCATCAGTCTTGCTCCCTCTAATTCCCTGTATTAGCCTAGTGCTTGCTTGGCTCAGCGTAGGCCCTCAATAAATATTTGGTCAATGAAGAAATCAAGAAAGACTAAAAAGTGATAGCTGGAAGAGAAGCCCCAGTGAATAGTTTAAGAAGAATTTTAAGTGAAGGCATTCTTACTAACATGAGGGATCAGTTGAAGACAGTTTTTCTGAAACTTAATTTTTGTCTTTTGAATTTTTAATAAATATCACTGCTTCTGTTAAATCATAAAAGTACTATGCCAGGATGTAAAATATGGTTTCATTGTAATACCTTATTCTCTGTCACCCACCCACCCTTCCTTCCTTCCTTCCTTCCTTCCTTCCTTCCTTCCTTCCTTCCTTCCGTCTTAAATACAAAGAACGTTCTAGAAAAATGTTTGCTCAGTGCTCAATTTTTGAGTAGTAAGATTTTGGGTAATTTTTTCTACTTTTCAGTATCACATAATTTTTGTAATAAGTTTATACAATCAAAAGAAATTGAAGTCAATAATTATTTAAACTTAAAAAAATAAACCATGCCTTTTGACAGACTGGAAGTTAGAATCAGTCAACACATTTGATCTCACAGCCTACAAAGGTGACTGAGAAGACAGGGTGTAGGCATGAAGTCTAGTTGTGATGGCCTGCATCTTCTTCTAAAGAGTTCTCTGTGAAGGCCTCCAATCTACATGTTAGACCATACCTCTATAGGATTCAAAAGCTCCCTTCTCTGAACCCAACATTTAGGATTTGCTTGCAAATTACCTGTGCTCTCGACTCATGGACTGTGTATT
Organism: Mandrillus leucophaeus; assembly: GCF_000951045.1. Classification (NCBI taxonomy): domain Eukaryota; kingdom Metazoa; phylum Chordata; class Mammalia; order Primates; family Cercopithecidae; genus Mandrillus; species Mandrillus leucophaeus. The sequence continues at coordinate 1,253,664 of NW_012101477.1, forward strand.
TCAAGCCTTCCAGGTGCACACTAAGGGAGCAGTCTGCATGAGGCTCAGGCTGGTGGTGAAAGCTTCAGCATTGAAGAGTAAACCCTGAATTCAACTGAAGATCTTTAGGTCTCTGACATTGGGGTCTCTCTGGACATAAAAAATAAAAATGGAAAGACTAGCTCATGTTTTTAAATAGGTCAAATCATCCTTTGTAGAAACTTCTCTGGGGACTTTTCCCTTTTGCAGGGAATGGAGACCAAGTGTGTACTATTTAGGAAAGAACTAGTCCCAGTGGAATAGTCCAGCTTATACCCCAGCTGACCCCAAGATCAACTTTCCAACTTTACTCTTTGCAACCCTCTTCCACAAATATCTTAGTCTGCCATTAGTTTTCCTGTCTGATTTCCAAATATATTTTTCTTGAAAGGCTCTGTTCTTCCTGGTGCTCCCAATGAGGAACAGGCCACCATGTACTTTCAAAGCTAGATCCCCATTCCTTTCCCATGAAATGCCTTTCTCTTGCTCCTTGGTAAATCCTATTGTGGTATAACCAATACTATAATCAAACACACTTCCCTACCCCTTTGGGAATACAGAAAAATTACATTTCCTAGCTTCCTTTACCATTTAGTGGAGCCACATGACTATTTCTGGCTAGTGTGATGTGCATAGCAGTGACGTAAGGTAATTATTGGTTGACTCTTAAAACCTCTTGAGAGATCTATATTCTGTGTCATTCCTCATTGTGAAGATGAAGACAATCCATTGAAGATCCAGAAGAAGAATTCTGAGGGCCTAAGGAATAGCAGAACCCTTAAATTGATGTGGATGAGGATACTAAATCACTGCGTGAACAAGAGCTACTCAGTAGAGCTGTCTCACTATGAACATCTGAATTAGACTTTACATAAGTAGGAAATAAACTTTGATTGTGTTTATCCTTTTAGATATAGATAATTTGTATTCCTATGGAATAATATAGCCTACCTTAATGTTAACATTTGCTCATACTTCAACCTCTACTTAAGGCAGTCCTGTCTCTGTCTAGCTCTCCTGAGTACCACAGATGAGGTTAACCCAAATTAATGTCTCCCTTGGGAATGTCCTTATTACAACATATCATAAACATTCTCCCACATCCCTTTCTCTCTCACTAGACTGGAAGCAGTACAAGAGCAGGGCGATCTTTGTAAACTTAGGGCTGGTCACTGCATCTGAAACATTTCAGTCCTATAAAAGGGCGGAATCTGTACTAGAAGAAAGATTTGCTTCACCAAAATATATGTTCTTGTATATTGATTCTCAGATAGAGATAGAGGGGAAAGAAGCCTAGGTCTAGTGGATCTGAAGAGTAGGTTCAATTCTCAACAGCCTCCTTTGGGCAGTAAGAAGGCTTGATATCCTCATGGAAGAATTTGTATTTCTTTCCTCTTACAATCTCCTGTGAGTATGACTATAGAAAATTGGTCAAAGATGACCAAAGATGAGTACAGATCCTTTGAAGGCATGGCTTGGCTTTCCAGAGCTGCCGTCCTTCTTGGATACCACACTGGGGAAGTGACAGTGATCTCCATCTCTGCCCCCAAGACCAGGCATTAAGCAGTTATGACAGAGAATCCCTGCCCAGGTATTTTTTGTTCGAGAACAAAATGCCTTTCTGAGCAGATCAGAAAAGAAGAAAGTCCAACATCCAGCTGCAGAGCTGGAGGGAAGCACACAGCAGTGGCCCAGGAGGATCTGTTTCATCATGCTGCCTTTTCTGGGAAATGTATTGCATGCTTTGCATGGCTTTCTTGGGGTGGAGGGCTTTAATGTACAAATGTGTGCACACAGCAGTTTCTGAGATGTGACTTTTCTCACTTTTTACTGTAACTCAAGGAAAGTCAATGCATTTAGAAACTAGAGTGGTTTTCTTCAGATGTTCAAGTTACATTTTTACTTCCCCAGTTCAACTCTCAATCTCCTCCTCTAATTGGTCATGAGCTTGTGACAACAAAAAAATGAGAAGGATTATCCTGAATCATTTACCTAGAACTTGGACTGAGTGTAAAACAGTTGAAGATCAGTGCAACTTCTAAGAAACCAGAGAGTGGTGGAAGTATCATAATATTGCTCCATACAACTATGAGGTTGACAAAATGCAAAGACTGGCTTCACGATCCATGAAGACCACAAACACAGTGAATATTTGCAGTAAGTTCCTTACAATGAGTCCCTGAAATACACTATACATACTTATGTAATCTCTTATATTCTGTTTTAGGAGAAGGGTGAAAAGAGTCACAGTTTATAAAGTATGCTGTATGCTGGTTACTATTAATTCCTTAACAACTATTTACTAAGCGCTTACCATAAACTGGCAACTATAATATACGAAGTTGAGTAAGACTTGATTCTTGACCATAAGGAAATCAAATTATCCAAACTGAAACTTGGAAAAAAATTATTTTGCACTGAAGGTGGCAAGAGAAGATGACTTGAGGGTAGAAGAGGGGATGAGGAGTGTTCTGGTTAAGAAATAGGATTTGGCAACAGGTTTAAGTAGGGTCTTAGAATCCCAGGGCACTAAGAAATGAAGAAAGCTTGAGACATTCTCCAGCTGCTGTGCTTTATGCAGCATGTTCTGCAGAATGCCAGTCAGGAGGGTGCTCTGTGTACAAGCGCTCTGTGGTCAAATGTGTTTGGGAAACCTTGTATATTGTATCATGGAAATTTATAAAGACTTGCATGACACAATAAGGACTCTAAAAACTTTTGTAGGAAACAAAATGAATTATATCTCCTCTCCACCTACCAGAACCCAGGGCATCTCAGACTTATCCTACAATATATTATTTTGTCACTTAATATTTATTCATGGTTATGAATTTGGTATTTTTCTCATCTTATTTTATAAAACAAGGAAATAGTTTAACCTGGAACTTTACACCATCTAAAAAAGGCTTTCGGTAATCAAATATGCATTTCATAATGACAATTATTATTAATTATGTACATATTTACTTGAGGCTATAAATCATTCACAATGAACTCATTATGACTAACTCTCAAATATATTATGTTGTGTTATGTTATACTATAAGATATACCATAGGTACCATATCAACTCATATGATCATATCATGTGTAATGGGGTAAAAATATTCATTAACAGCTTGCACCAGCATTCTGTTTAGGAAATAAAAAGATATGGAGAAGTTTCTGGGGGGAGAAGATCACACCTAAATATATAGGTCATCAGGCACCAAAGCAATTGAACAAAGGAACAGGTCAGTAATTTGGTTTGGAAAGAGAGAGAATGAAGAACTGTGCAGTCTTATTCTGGTACTAGCAAGCCAAATGTTCACTGACAGGGTTTGAAAGAAGTGACTCAACAGCATGGAGATGGAAGGAGATATCAGTGTCTGGGGTACACTGTGAAGGGGTTTGCAAAGAGCCAAGTAATAATCATAGGTTGCATTCTGCTGTCTAGAATGGAGGCGGTGGCAGTCCTATTTTGCTCTGGGCTAGATTGTTCATCCCTCTTCTGGACTTATGCTTCAGAGGCTTGGTCATCAGCAGTTTCCAGAGTGACTATGGAGAAGTATACATCTGACCATGTTAGTTCCTTCTTTAAAACCATTCAACGGCTTCCCATTGCATGAAGAATAAATTGTACTCTCTTCCTCTGAGCTTATAAGACCCCTCATGCCCTTCTCTTCTTCATTTCTTTCCCATGTGCCATGCTCTCTGCCTGAAATGTTCTCCCTCTCCTACTTTTCCTCCTGGTCCAGTTGACTTCTACTAATCTGTTGTACCTGAGTCAGATGTCACTGTTCCAGTTAAGTGTTTGTTGATCAAGTTGTGCTACCCATTCTCATTCCATCCTCTCTGTTCTCTTCCTGGTGTTTAATTCTCAACAGGAGAATCCACCCTGCACTGGCATATAGTATGAAAAATCCAGAAGGGAGCCCTTCACTCCGAAGGAGGATGAGGCTGTTCATAGCAGCCATCGAGATGGCCTCTCTCCCACATTGGGGAGGGTCAACATGTTGAACAAAAACCAAGGATATTGTCAGTCTTTAGAGTTGATTAAAGGCTGATAAAATTCTCAAAGCCTTCAAACTGGGGTATATGTACCCTGAAGATTTATAAGTATTTTCTGAGAGACATATGAAAAACTTTGGTTTTGGATTATCAACTTCCATATGAACTTTTCTTAAATTTGGTCAAGATAAGAACATTAAAATTTCTCCTCATTATTTAATAATCTCCCATTTCTCATAAGAAACACAAAATACCGTATCTTTACCCATTGAGAGTCTCACTACTGTGCATTGGACTATCACAAACAACTTCCAGGACACCAAAAGGATAATTCAAAACATTAAGAAAATATTTTTGATGTTTTTGTTCCATAACTCAGTTGCAATAATGATTTGAGTAACAACGTTTAAAAAAGAAGCTTCCATTTCTATGTAGCTATTTTGTGAACAAATTTTCTGGGCATTTAATGTGTATAAACACAAAAAAGAAATCGAATCAATACTGAATCCTCTTTCTTTCATGTAATTTGTCATAATCATCCCCAGTAACAGAGGAATTTCCAATACAATTGATTTCTTTCTGCTTAATAAACATTTATCAAAATTTATAATGTATATATCTTGCCTTAATTCATGTCTTAGTAATAATAATGACATATTCATATAGAAGAAATTCTTTTTAATACTTTAACCATATAGTCCTAGGTATTACAAGCAAAATTTAGAAGTCAGTTTATTTACATATCGTTGTAGCAGATAGGTATGATCAATTAAAGATTTTTTTAAATTTTAATTTTAAGTTCAAGGGTACATGTGCAGGTTTGTTATACAGGTAAACTTGTGTCATGAGGATTTGTTGTACAGATTATTTTATCACCCAGGTATTAAGCCTATACCCATTAGTTATTTTTCCTGATCCTCTTCACATGCATACGTACGCTCATTGCAGCACGATTCACTATAGCAAAGACATGGAATCAACCTAAATTCCCATCAATGATTGACTGGATAAAGAAATTGTGGTACATACATATGCACCATGAAATACTATGCAGCCATAAAAATGAACAATCAAAGATTTTCAAGCATCAAAATGTATTACATGAGCTTAAAAGGCTGTGAGGGATGTAAAATATCTGACTGTTACAGGACAGCATGTTCGTTTTTTAAATGGGTGATGGTGGGTATGAAATTACTATGCTTACTATTGATTACATTTTAAAGAGTGTTTGACAGTTTTGCTTAACAATTTCAATACTCACCATATTAAAAATGATATCCTTTGCTAGGAGGCACCACATTTTCGAAGTTATTTTGGTGAATAAGCAAATGGAAAGTCTAAAGATTACTGCATTCAGCTGCTTCTCCTAGAAAACTGAACGTTCAACCCAGCTCTGCTTCTTGGCAAAGGGTGTCACCTAGCACATGTGGAATGTGTGACACCCCAGGAGGGTGGCATATCCTACTCCCAATGCCATGCTTATTAATTGCTTCAGATCATGAACATTCTCACACTGGAGAATCTTCCTTTAAGGTTAGGGCTCTTCAGGATCTTTCCTTAGGAAAGCTTTCTCTGCCCAGCCCTGGCCAGATTCAGTGAAATTCTCCTGATAAGCATTCTCACAGCCCCCACACTATTTCCTCAGATCACTTATTCTGTTTCATAATTATGCATTAAAAAGGCCATGACCAAAGTCCAGACCTGCCACTGGGATGTAAGCTCTCTGAGGACAGGGCCTTGCCTATCTTTGTTTATACTTTTTTCTTTAGCATGTAGAACAGGGTTTAGAGCTTCAAAGAAGCTCAGTAACTATTTGTTGAATGAATAGATAAACTAAATAAAACGTTCTTCATTAAAACGCCAAGTACCACAAGAATAACAACACTTTCAGGTTATTTTTATGTATGTACATATTATTCATTTATTGTTTGTTTGCTTATTGTCAAGATTAATCTGAAAGATTAACTGTGCACCTATCATGTGCTGTGTATTGACTGTGTAACTTGAACATGCAGGCAGGAAAGGGTTAAAAATTTACTCAGTGGCACTGGGAGCGTTAATGGTGTTAATTTTTGGATGTCACTATAGCTACAGTGGAGCTGTCTTGCTGTAGAACCAAGGGAACACCCCTGGGAAGGTGCTAGGTTGTTGGTGACCCTGTGTGAGGGATTCTTCTATGGATGCCAACCCAGGAAAGTCTTCTCCTGAATCTAGGAGGGCTTCAATTTGACACTTTTCAGGCTGGCAGACATTGGGGTTGAGAGAAAAGGCCTGGAACTGCCCCAAATTGTGCAAGTACAAACAAAAAGAAGGAATAAAGATGAACTGAGAGATAGAAGCTTCTGCAGCAGCAGCAGCAGCAACAGCAGCAGCAGCAGCAGCAGCAGCAACAGCAGCAGCAGCAGCAGCAGCAGCAGCAGCAGCAGCAGCAAATATCTATGCATCTTGGGTGGTGCTCACTGTGTCTTTTCATAGGGAAGTTGACTAAACAAGAGGGTTCTTTGGAGCACTGATATGCAGCAAGTCAGCTTGGGGCTCTCCATACAGAGAAAACTAATGTAAAACAAAACTGTTCAAAAAGAACATGAAGTGAAGTGCTGGTGGCCAGAAGAAAGACATCTGAGCACAATTCAGTGAAACAGGGGCTTGAACCCTGACTGCAATTTCTAGCTGCATAACTTTGACAAATGACTTAACTTCTCTGAGTCTCAGCTTCCTCATTAGTAAAACGGGGTTTTGCAATACTCCCCAAATGAGAGAATAGATATGAAAGTGATGGCTTCATAAGAGGTTTTCTGGTAAATATTTGTCGAAACTTTAGAAAAACAGAGATTTCAAGAATGAGATTAAAGCCTGGTATCTGGACATCATGATCAGAGATTAGAGAGTTGACTAGCCAAGATAGTCTTTGGATCCTACCATGCCATGGATGTGTGTGTAAACATCTTTAAGTTTCTGGTTATAGAACAAGAATTTTCAGTCTTGGTACTATTGACATATTGGGCTGGAACACTCTTTGTAGTGGGTGATAAAGTGGGATGTATTGCAAGATATTTAGCAACATTCCTGGCCTCTACCTATTGGATGCCAGTAGCTCTCCCACCCCAAGTTGTGACAATTTGAAATGTTTCCAGACTTTGACAATGTCTCCTGGGGGACAAAATTGCCTCTGGCTGAGAACCACAAGTCTAAGAGATAGACTCACATATAAGAGACTCTAGTGTGTGTGTGAGTGTGTGTGTGTGTGCACACATGAATTCGTGTGTGTCTGAAGAAATGTCTTTTTCATTAGAAGCTGATCACTCATAAGTCAAGTGAAGAACAAAGCACAGATGGTTAAACTACTTTAATTCTCTCCCATAGTTCTCTCCTAGCCCATCCACCATGTGTGTGCATTTTAACACACACTTTTACAAAACTTCCCACAAACACCTTGGGGAGAGCATTCTCTAGAGACCCATGAATTCCATGCTAGGTTGTTAGCTTTATCTAGCATTTCCCAGTGATGCTTATATTCACTCATTCATTCATTCATTTCATAAATTAAACATATGTATGTAAGATTCGGGACAAGACAGATAAGGACACGGAGCTTGCATTCTAGTGGGAGGGGACAGAAAATAAGTAACTAACACGTAAATTCGGTAAGACCTAGGTAATAACATAGGCGATGGGATAGGGAAGTTACTGGGGATGAGAAGAGCTGTATCAATTCAAGTGATCAGGAAAGGCTGGTGTGGCGAGGTGATGTTTAGGCTGAGATGCTCTGAGTGAGGTTCTTGGGGAGGATGATTGCGTGCAAACTGGATCAGGCCGTTGAATATCCCAGGTTCAGAACCTAATACTATAGCTGTGTCTTGCTGCTGTGCTAAAGAACCGCTCCTGGCTGTGAATATGAGGCTACTGAGAGAAGTAGTTCTGAAATTCTTATTGAGGATCTGGTAAAAGTTTTGGACTCTCTCAACAGAAAAGATATGTACCCGCGGGCTTTTGAATACTTACAATTTCAGGGGTTAATGACAATTTTAATGAAGCTTTTTTTCTCGAACATTGATTTAGAAACCCAACTACCAAGATTAGTCATAGTCTTCATGGCTTATGTGAATTCCTGGTGTGGATTTGTGGAAGGGAACTGGGGAAGAATGGGGGATTACTCGCTATTCACTTCAGGTGGATTGAGAGTGTAGTAGGTTAGATAACTGTTTCCAATGCTTCACTCTCCCTAGTGTTAGTGTCTAGCCACTCCCTTGTTACGGCCTTACAGTGGGCAGAATGTACCTTCTCACCTCTTGACACTGGCCTTGTGACTTTATTGGGCCATTCCTGGGCACTGTGTTTGTGTGGTTGGGCTTTCCCTCTGAATTTCTGCCACCACCTGAAAAGAACATACCCTAGGTGGCTGCTGCCCTTTCAGCCTGGTCTCGGGATGAGGCTGGATCCATACTCCTTTGTCCTGCAGCTTCAAGCAGAGCCACCCAAGGGAACCAATTCTAGATCAGATGAACACAACCAGCCTGTAAATGTATGTACGTGAGAATGAAAGTGGAGTTGGAAGGCACTGAGTTTGGGGCTGGTGTGTTACATAGCATCTTCGTGGCAAGAACTGCCTAACACAGGTTTACATGTAACAACCATGCATATCACCTGAAACATACTGAGCATGTGTGGAGTTCTGAACTTAAATGGTGCCTATAATGGCCCAAGGGATCCCACACGAGCACAACTGTCTGATTAAGTCATCTTCATTTCACAATGCTGGAATGTCTGCACTTTTTGTATTCCTTGTAAAATTTCTACTGCACAAATTACAGGATGAAAAAAATAAAGTGGGAGAAGAAAGTGAGAGGGGTGAAAGAGAGATCAGTTTTGTCCTATACTGCAGAAAGTTTGGAGAAGCTAAGGGCTAAGATTAAAACTTTGGCTACTGTGGAAAAGGGAAGAAAATACATAAAGAGGGAAACTGAACTAATATGTATTGAGTGCCACATACCATGCCAAATGCTTTACATACATTGCTTGACTGAATTCTGTTTAAAAACAAACAAATAAATAAACCAACAAATCCTTATAACATATCCTGATGTCATTTCACAGATAGAAAACCTGATGCTCAGAAGGTTTAAATAGATTTTTCTTGGTTACTCTGATGAGGAGCCTGGGCTTCAAATCTAGCTCTTGTCTACAAAAGTCATGCCCTGCCCACGAGTTGATATCATTTCTCTATGAGGATGGGCAGCTTAGCATTTTACTTGGGGCAGAGTACATGCAAAACTTCATGGGGCTAAGAAGGGACAGGGCAGTATAGATGTAAACTATTTTTAGAGTTGAAACCTTTGAAGGAGAAGAGAAAGAGAGTGGGTGGATGGTAACTTGAGCATATAGGCACTGGAATTCAGATTTAATTAACTGAGCATATCCAAACATATTGAATTGTCCCAATACCTACCTTCAAATGTGGCATGCGGTTACTAATTACTTTCTTTTCTATTTTGATCTATACACCTGTCTTATCCCTCAGACTTGAAGACAAGGGTCATTAACTTTTCTTAAATAGGCAATATGTGCACAGGGTGACAAATTCAGATAGTATAATAAGCTGTAGTGAAAAGTAAGTCTCCCTTCTCCTCCTGTCCCCAAGTCCCACATCTTGAGTTAACCACTATTATCAGGTAAGGGGGATTTTCAACTTTCCATGTAAGTTTGAGAACTTGGGAGCCTTGTTACTTTAGAGCATCCACTAGACTTCTCTAAGCCTCATTTGTGCATTGACTAAACACATACTTATTACATGTCTATCAGGGGCCAGGAGTTAGTCTTCCTATCTGTATTGGTTTCCTGTTAAGATAACAAATTACTACACACGTAGTGGCTTAAAACAACAAAAATTCATTATTTTCCGGTTCTAGAGGTCACAAGTCTGAAATGAATTGACAGGGCTGGGTTCTCTCTGAGGCTGTAGGGGAGAACGTTTCATTGCATTTTCTGACTTCTGGAAGCCACCTGCTTTCCTTGATTCCTGCCCACCTCCTTCATCTTCAAAGCCAGCAGCAAAGCGTCTTCAAATTGATCTCCATTTGATCCAGACTATCTTGCCTTCCTCTCTCCCTTATTAGGACACTTCTGATTAGATTGGGCCAACCAGGATAATCCAGGGTAATATCCCCATCTCAAGGTTCTTAATTTAACAACATCTTCATGATATCTTCCACCATATAACGTAAATATGTATTCACAGATTCCAGGAATTAGGATGTGGACATCTTTGGGAGGCCATTACTCAGTGCACCACACCATCTAAAATTGAAATAATTGATATGTCCAAGTTTTATTTTAAATGATATCTCCTAAATAAGTCACAATCCATCCAGTTATCTCTATTTCACTGACAACACATAGATGTGATCATTATCGTTGTCTCAGGTCACTGCAAAGCCTTCTCAACAGGCTCCCCAGACACCTGGATCACCCCTCCCATCAATTCTTTACACTGCAGTCAGGTGAGCCTTTGTAAACATCCATTTTTTTCCCCACACGATTCCCTTCTAAAAATATCTCAATGACACCCCATAGGGCTCAATGTGGTGTAATACGTACTTTGCTTAGTTAATGAGACTTTTCTTCATGTAGCAATTCCTACCTTGTAGTCACCCTGAACTTCTTCACATTCCTCAGATTCAGGACCTAGGCCTTTGCACATGTTTTTACTCATCTTCCACATCTCAGCTTACGTGTTACCCTCTTGGGGAAGGCATCCCTGCTTCCCAACAGCTAGGCTAGGTTAGATGCCTGCCTCTGTGACCCAGTAACAATTCTGCATCCCCTATTATCACCCGCATTGTGCTGAATAGATGTTCTTGCCCACCTGTGGTGTTTGATAAATATTTGCTGCCTGAGTAACTGCATGATAAATGAATGAGCCACACTGTCACTGTACACACAGGCTCTATCTGGTCTCCACCCACCCTGACATATATTAACCTTGATTTCCTGAAAGCAAGGTATATTTGGGAAGACAGTCACTGTTATAGAGTGCTGTGGGTATCAGCTTCTCATAAAAAAATCAATATATAGGTACTTTTTTGGGGGGGAGGTTGTATCCCGGGGCCTTTTAACTGGACTTTTAGATTTGAAGCCCTGCCATCCTCTCTAGACAGATCAATTGGGCAGAGCTGGAAATCATCACTAGCTAGAAATACAAGAGTTCAACAAGAAGTGTTTGCCACTACAGACTTTTCTACAGATATGCTGTGTACTCACAAGGTTTTAATGGCCCAGCATTCAGAGACTGGTGTTGTCTGCACCAACATGCATTATATCTTCCTTAACTTTCCACTTCCACAGAATATTCCTGGTCATCCTAAAAGCAAGGTACAAGGTTCCATGAGATAAAATTTTCCAGAGAAGCGAAGAGAGTGAAACTGGGGAGTCTGGCAGGAGGACCCCTTCTTCCTGCTCCCGGACATTCCAGGGAAGGCAGTGAACCACACATGAGCTTGTTTTGCTGGAAACAGCAGACCCAGCACAACGTGGTGGCATCTCTCTGGTTGTGGGGCGGGGGGGCGGGGGGGGCAGGGGTTGCAGCTTACAAGATTCCACTATTCTAATGCCAACCTGGCAGCCAAGATGGCAAGGCTGGCTTTACTTCCAGAAAAAATCTCTACTTCACACAGGAGGTGGATTACAGGAAGGATGTGGATGTTTGACAGTTCATATCAGGAATTCCTCAGCAGGAGAGAGCAGACAAGGTTATTTATCAGCAGAACTTGCCACATAAATGGGGCACATTTGATACAGGCTGGTAGCTCACTCCAGCTCTAGGGAAAGCTATTTCCTTCCTCTTCTTATCCTAACTTCTTTGGATCTGCCTGTTTATTAAACTGTCTCACTGGCCGTCATAGCTGAGTAGGAAAAGTGACCAGACGCTTCCTTTCACAGGCACAAGCTCATGTCTCTAGTTCCTGAGAGAGACCGTCTTCCAAGATAGAGTCAGTCCACAGTAGATACTCCATTCTACTGAATCTTGTCCCCAGTCTACATGATCTGGCCATATATGGACAGGGAACCCAAATGCTGCTATTTCCAGAGAAAAGCAAAGTGGACTTAACTTGCTTTTTGTCTGGATGTGGGTCTTTGTGACTAAATCCCAGCCGAATCAGCAGAACTCTCAGGGCCTAGGGGTCTCACAGTTAATGAACCTAACAGTCACAGGGTGTATTTGTTGAGCTCCTGGGGCTTTCCCAGTCCCTGTGTATCAGAGCTCCTTGGAGGTAAATCTTAAGAATTTGCATGATGCAGGGATTAGAGGTAGGGCAGAAGCTCATTGTAAGCACATTGGCCCTAGCATTTAACATTACAATGGAATATCTGGATGAATTGGTTGGACTTCAGATAGCTCTAGGTGAAAATCTTGTTTCTCCTATTTACTAAACGTTTGACCTTGGGCAAATCACTTCTCTCTTAGTTTTAGCTTTCTCAGTGGCAAAAGGATAGTGACAGTATCTCCTTATTTGGGCCGCTGTGTGAGTATAAATTGAGTTTGTTTAGTAAAGTGCCTGACGCATGGTAAGTGCTCCATAAACGGCACTTGGCCCTGATGGTGTGGTTTTGGGTAGCTACGTTTTTGTGTGAAGAAAGGATCTCCCATTTTCTCTGGGCCAAACACTCAATTTTACTCTAGGAGTGAATGGGTTCCTGGAGTCTACTGGAGTATGTCCCTGTGAGATAAGTTTGAGATAATTGACTAGAAAACTGAAGTCTAAATCACGGAAGGAAAGCAGGAGGTGAGAGACAGATCTAGGTTTGTATCTTGCTTCTAACTATGGGATTTTGGGCAAAGCTTCCTATCCTTCTCAACCTCCTTTATTTTAACAATAAAAATAATATGTTTCTTGAAAATTTGTTAGGGATATCAGGTAAAGCATCTACAAATTAAATTTGATTAAATTATTTAGGGTAACACTTTTTCATTTTTATTTTGTTCTGGGTTTATTCAGGCATTATTGACAAATAAAAATTGTGTATATTTACAGTGTATGATTTGATGGATATATATACACATTGTTAAATGGTTAAAGTTAATTAACATATTCATCATTTCACATACTTATTTTTTTGTGGTGTGAACTTTAAAATTTACTCTCTTAGCGGTTCTCAAGTGTATAATAGATTATTATCAACTAAAATCACCATGCTGTACAATAGATCTCCAGAATGTATTTATCCTCACCAAAACTTTACATCCTTTAACAAACGTCTCCCCATTTCTGCTCCCTTTGACCTGTTACCAGCCTCTGAAACCACTATACTACTGTCTCTGCTTCTTTGAGTGTGACTTTTTTAGATTTCACATATAAGTGAGATAATAATGTATTTGCCTTTTTCAACATTTTTTTTTTAGTTTTAATTCTTTGTGAGTATATAGTAGGTGTATATTTATAGGGTACATGAAATATTTTCACACAGGCATGCAATATATAATAATCACATCAGGGTAAATGGGGCACTCATCATCTCAGGTATTTATCCTTTGTGATTCAAACACTCCAGTTACACTCATTTAGTTATTTTTAAAGGTACAATTTAATTATTTTTTTACTACGGCCATTCTGTCGCACTAACAAATACTAGTTCTTATTAATTCTTTCTATTTTTTGTACCCATTAACCATCTCCAATTGCTCCTCAACCCCACTACCCTTTCCAGTTGCTGATAACCATCCTACTACCCTCCATCTCTGTGAGTTCAATTGTTTTCATTTTTAGCTCCCACAGATAAGTGAGAATATACAATGTTTGTCTTTCTGTGCTTGGCTTTTTTCACTTAATATAATGAAAGTTGTTCCATTCATGTTGTTGCAAATGACAAGATCTAATTCTTTTTTATGGTCAAATAGTACTCCATTGTGTATATGTACCACATTTTCTTTATTCATTTATCTGTTGATAGACAATTAGGTTGTTTCCAAATTATGACTATTGTGACTAGTGTTGCAACAAATATAGGTGTTCAGATATCTCTTTGAAATACTGATTTCTTTTCTTTTGGGTATATACCCAGCAGTGGGATTGCTGGATAATATGGTAGCTCTATTTTTGTTTTTTGAGGACACTCCAAACTGTTCTCCACAGTGGTTGTACTAATTTACATTCCCATCAGCAGTGGGGGTTCCCTTTTCTCCACATCCTTGCTAGCATTTGTTATTGCTTGTCCTCTGGATAAAAGCCATTTTAACTGGAGTGATATGATATCTCATTGCAGTTTTGATTTTTTTCTCTGATGATTAATGATGTTGAGTACCTTTTCATATACCTGTTTGGCATTTGTATGTCTTCTTTTGAGAAATAGCTACTCAAATCTTTTGTCCATTTTTTAATTACATGATTAATTTTTTTTTCTAGAGTTGTTTGAGCTCCTTATATATTCTGGTTATTAATCCCTTGTCATATGGGTAGTTTGCAAATATTTTCTCCCATTCTGTGGGTCATCTCTTCACTTTGTTGATTGCATCGTTTGCTGGGTAGAAACTTTTTAACTCGATATGATCCTATTTATCCATTTTTGCTTTGGTTGCCTGTGCCTGTGGGTTATTACGCAAGAAGTTTTCTTTGCCCACTCCAATACCCTGGAGTTTCCCCAATGTTTCCTTTTGGTAGTTTTATATGTTGAGGTCTTGAATTTAAGTCTTGAATCCATTTATTTTTGTTTTTGTTTTTATATGGCGAGAGATAGGGGTCTAGTTTCATTCTTCTGCATATGGATATCCAGTTTTCCCAGCACCATTTACTGAAGAGACTGTCCTTTTGTTGAAAATGTGCTCACTGTAGATGTGCGGATTTATTTCTGGGTTCTCTATTCTGTTAAACTGGCCCATGTGCCTGTTTTATTACTAGTACCATGCTTATTTGGATACCATAGCTCTGCAACATAATTTGAAGTCAGATAATGTTATTAATGTTATTCCTTCAGTTTCATTATTTTTGCTTAGGATAGCTTTGGTTATTCTGGGTCTTTTGTGGTTTCATATAAATTAATTTTTTTTCTATTTCTGTGAAGAATGTCATTGATATTTTGATAGGGATTGCATTAAATCTATAGATTGCTTTGAGAAGTATAGACATTTTAACAATATTCATTCTTCTAATCCAGGAACATGGAATATCTTTCTGTTTTTTAATGTCCTCTTCAATTTCTTGCATCAATGCTTTATAGTTTTCACTGTAGATATTTTTCACATATTTAGTTAAGCAAATTCTTAGGTATTTAATTTATTTATGGCTATTGTAAATATAATTACTTTCTTGAATTCTTTTTCGAATTGTTCACTGTTGGCATATAAAATGTTACTGAGTTTTGTATCCTGCAACTTTACTGAATTTGTTTATCATTTCTAATTATTTTGGTGGAGTCTTCAGGTTTTTCCAAATATAAGATCACATGATCTGTAAACAAGGATAATTTGACCTCTTTCCAATATGGATGCCCTTTGTTTCTTTGTCTTGTCTGATTGCTCTAGCTAGGACTTCCAATACTATGTTGAATAACAGTGATGAAAATGGGCATCTTTGTTGTGTTCCAAATCTTTGAAGAAAGGCTTTCAGTTTTTCCCTATGCAGTGTAATACTAGCTGCAGGTCTGTCATATATGGCTTTTATTATGTTGAGGTATAGTCCTGCTATACCCAGTTTTTTTTAAGGTTTTTATCATGAAGGCTGTTGAATTTTATCAAACACTTTTCCAGCATCAATTTAAATAATTATATGGCTTCTGTCCTTCATTCTGTTGTTATGATGTATCACATTGATTGATTTGTGTGTATGTTGAACTATGCTTGCATCCCAGGGATAAATCCCACTAGATTATGATGATGTTTTTAATGTGTTGTCGAATTCAGTTTGCTAGTATTATGTTGAGGAATTTTGCATCGACATTTATCAGTGATATGGGCCTATAGTTTTCCTATTTGGTGTGCCTTTGTCTTGTTTTGGTATCAGGGTAATAGTGGTCTCACAGAATGAATTTGGAAGTATTCCCTTTTCTTCTAGCTTTCAGAATAGTTTGGGTAGAATTGGCATTATTTCCTCTTTAAATGTTTGGTGGGATTCAGCCATGAAACTGTTGAGTCACAGTCTTTTCTATGCTGGAATTTTTTTTTTTATTATTGTTATTTCCGTTTCATTACTTGTTATTAGTCTGTTCAGGTTTTTGATTTCTTCATGGTTCAATCTTGGTAGGTTGTATGTGTATAGAAATTTGTCAATTTATTCTAGATTTTCAAGTTTATTGGCATATAGTTCTCCATAGTAGCCACCAATGATCCTTTGAATTTCTGTGTTATCAGTTGAATATTGTGTCCTTTCTTATCTCTAATTTTATTTATTTGGGTCTACACTCTTTTTTCTTGTTAGTCTGGCTAAAGGCTTATCATTTTTGCTTAACTTTTCAAATAACCAGCTTTTTGTATTGTTGATCTTCTGTGTTTCTTTCTCATTTCAATTTTATTTATTTCTGCTTTGATCTTTATTATTTATTTACTAATTTTGGGTTTGGTTTGCTCTTGCTTTTCTGGTTCCGTAAGATGCAGCCTTAGATTGTTTACTTGAAGTTTTTGTTCTTTTTTAATTTAGGCACTTA
The DNA here is from genome assembly GCF_000951045.1 of Mandrillus leucophaeus. Taxonomy (NCBI): domain Eukaryota; kingdom Metazoa; phylum Chordata; class Mammalia; order Primates; family Cercopithecidae; genus Mandrillus; species Mandrillus leucophaeus. The sequence continues at coordinate 1,270,302 of NW_012101477.1, forward strand.
GAGCTATAAATTTCCCTCATAGTACTGCTTTTTCTGTATCCCACAGGTTTTGATACGTTGTTTCCAGTATCATTTGTTTCAAGAAATTTTTCAATTTCTTTCTTAAATTATTTATTAACCCACTGGTCATTCAGGATCATATCATTTAATTTTCATGTATTTGTATCATTTCCAAAATTCCTCTTGTTGATTTTTAGTTTTATTCCATTGTTATCAGAGAAGATGCTTGATATATCAGAGAAGATGCTTGATATTATCTCAGTTTTTTTGAATATGTTAAGACTTGTTTTGTGACCTAACATATGTTCTATCCTTGAGAATGATCCATGTGCTAAGGAAAAGAATGTGTATTCTGCAGCAGTTGAATAAAATTGTTCTGTAAATATGTATTAGGTCCATTTGGACTATAGTGCAGATTAAGTTCAATGTTTCTTGGTGGATCTTCTGTCTGGAAGATCTGTGCAATGCTGAAAGTGGGGTTTTGAAGTCTCCAGCTATTGTTGTACTGAGGTCTATCTCTCTCTTTAGCTGCAATAATATTTGCTTTATATATCTGGGTGCTCTGGTGTTGGGTGCATACATATTTACAATTGATATATCATCTTGCTGAATTGACCCCTTTATCATTATATAGTGACCTTATTTGTCTCTTCTTATAGTTTTTGTCTTGAAATCTATTTTGTCTGATATAAGTGTAACTACTTCTGCTCTTCTTTGGTTTCCATTAGCATGGAATATCCTTTTCTATCCCTTTATTTCAGTCTATGTGTGTCTTTATAGGTAAAGTGTGTTTTTTGTAGGCAACAGATCACTAGGTCTTGTTTCTTATCCATTCAGCAACTCCATGTCTTTTGATCAGAGAGTTTAGTCCATTTACATTCAATGTTATTATTGATAAGTAAAGACTTACTCCTGACGTTTTATTATTTTGTTATTTGTTTTCTGGTTGTTTTGTGGCCTTTCTTTCTTTCTTTCTTTTTCTTCTTTCTTGCTCTCTCTCTCTTTCTTTTTTTCCCTTACCTTTCTCTCTTTCTTTCTTTCTTTTTTCTTTTTTCTCTCTTTCTTTCTTTCTTTTTTCTTTTTTCTCTCTTTCTTTCTTTCTTTCTTTTTTCTTTCCTTTTCTTTTTTTTTCTTTTCTTTCCTCTTCCTTTGAGTGAAGGTGACTTTCTCTGCTAGTTAGATTTAATTTCTTGCTTTTTATTTTTTCTGTATCTGTTTTTTTTTATGTTTGAAGTTGCCATGAGGCTTGCAAACACTATCTTATAACCCATTTTTCTAATCTGATAAAAACGTTATACTGTTTGCATAAACAAATAAGCAAAAAGGAAACTAATAAAAACTATACACCTTAACTTTGTTCCCCCACTTTTAAACTTTTTGTTCTATTTATATCTTATTGTAGTGTCTATGTCTTGAAAAGTTGTTGTATTATAGTTATTATTTTTGATTTACTCATCTTTTAGTGTTTCTACTTAAGATGAGTTTAAACACCACAGTTACAGTGTTATAATATTCTGTGTTTTTTCTATGTACTTACATTACCAGTGAATTTTGTACCTTTGGAAAAATTCTTTTTTTTTTGAGACGGAGTCTCACTCTGTCACACAGGCTGGAGTATAGTGGTGCAATCTTGGCTCACTGTAAGCTCTGCCTCCTGGGTTCATGCCATTCTCCTGCCTCAGCCTCCCAAGTAGCTGGGACTACAGGCGTCCACCACCACGCCTGGCTAATTTTTTGTATTTTTAGTAGAGATGGGGTTTCACTGTGTTAGCCAGCATGGTCTTGATCTCCTGACCTCATGATCCATCCTCCTCAGCCTCCCAAAGTGCTGGGATTACAGTCGTGAGCCACAGCACCCAGCCCAAAAAAATTCTTGTTGCTCATTAATGTCCTTTTATTTCAGATTGAAGTACTCCCTTTAGCATTTCTTGTAGGGCAGGTCTGGTGTTGGTTAAGTTCTTCAGCTTTTGTTTTTCTGAGAAAGTCTTTATTTCTCCTTCACGTTTGAAGAATGTTTTCACAAGATATATTATTCTAGGGTAAACATGTCTTCCTTCAGCACTTTAAATATGTCATGCCACTTTCTGCTGTTTCATAAGGTTTTTGCTGAATAGTCTGCTACCAGATGCACTGGAGCTTCATTGTTATGTCATTTGTTTCTTTTCTCTTGCTGCTTTTAGGGTCCTTTCCTTATACTTAACTTTTGAGAATTTGATTATTAAATGGCATCTGGTAGTCATCTTTGAGTTAAATCTGCTTGGTGTTCTATAACCTTCTTTTACTTGGATATTGATACCTTTCTCTAGAGAAATTCTCTGTTATTATCCCTTTGAATAAACTTTCTACCCTTATCTCTTTCTCTACTTCCTTTTAATAACTCTTAGATTTTACCTTTTGGGGCCATTTTCTGAATCTTGTAGGCTTGCTTCATTCTTTTTTATTTCTTTTTGTCTCTTCTGACTGTGCCTTTTCAAATAGCCTGGTCTTCAAGCTCACTAATTGTTTCTTCTGCTTTATCAATTCTGCTGTTAAAAGACTCTGATGTGTTCTTCAGCATGTCAGTTGTAGTTTTCAACTCCAGAATTTTGTCTTGATTCTTTTTAACTATTTCAATCTGCTTGTTAAATGTATCTGATAGAATTCTGAATTCCTTCTCTGTGTTATCCTGAATTCTTGGAATTTCCTCAAAACAGCAATTTTGAATTCTCTGTTTGAAAGGTCACATATCTCTGTTTCTCCAGGACTAGTCCCTGTTGTCTTATTTAGTTTGTTTGGTGAAGTCATGTTTTCCTGGATGGATGCTGATGCTTGTAGATGTTTATCAGTATCTGGGCATTGAAGAGTTAGGTATTTCATAGTCTTCACTATCTAGGCTTATTTGTAGCTGTCCTTCTTGGGGAAGCTTTCTAGATATTTGAAAGGACTTGAATGTTATGATCTAAGCTATATCTGCATTAGGGGGAACCCCAAGCCCAGTAACACTGTGGTATTTGCAGACTCATAGGGTACTGCCTTGATTATCTTGGATAAGATCCAAAAGAATTCTCTGGATTATCAGGTAGAAAGTCTTCTTCTCTTGCCTTACATTCTCCCATACAAACAGCATCTCTTTCTCTCTGTGCTGAGACACCTGGAACTGGAGTGGGGGTGACACACATACCTCTGTGGCCACCACCACTGGGGCTGGGCTAGGTCAGACTTAAAGCCAGCACAGCACCAGGTCTCACCCAAGGTCCACTGTAACCACTACCTGGCTACTGCCTATGTTCACTCAAGGCCCGAGGGCTGTACAATCAGCAGGTGGTGAAGACAGACAGGCTTGTATCCTTCCCTTCATGGCAGTGAGTTGCCCTTGCCCCTGAATCAGTCCATAGATGCCATCCAGGACTTGAGAAGTCTGGAGACTAGAGAAAAAAACCCTAGACATCTACCTGTTTTCTTTTGTACTGCTGCTGAGCTAGTACTTAAACCACAGGATGCAGTCCCTCCCATTCTTCCCTCCCCTTTCTATAGACAGAGGAGCCTCACCTCATGGCCACCAGCACCCAGGTCCATGAGGAATACAGGCAGGCTTCCACTGATGTTTCCTTAAGGGCCAAGGTCTTTTCACTCAGCTTGTGGTGAACGTTGCCAGGCCTGCGACTCACCATTCAGGGTGGTGGGCTCCCCTCTGGCCCAGAGCAGGTCTAGAAATACCATCCAAGAGTCAATGCCTAGAACTGGGGACCCCAGACGCTGCCTGTTGCTCTACCCCGCTGTGACTGAGCTGGTACCTAAGGTGCAAGACAAATGCCCCTTTACTTTTCTCAAGCAGATGGAATCTTTCCCCATAGCCACAACAGCTAGGGATGGGTTATGCTTCCCCCAGAGCATCTCAGAGTCTCACTTAAGGCCCACGTATTTGCCTTTTTTGTTCCTGGCTTATCTCACTTAGCATAATCTAATGTCCTTTAGGCTTATCCATGTTTCCTCTGTTGTCTGAAATGACAAAATTTCTTTATTTTTAAAGGCTGAATAGTATCTCATTTTGTGTGTGTGTGTGTGTGTGTGTGTGTGTGTGTGTGTATTATGATTTATTTACCCATTCATCCATCAGTGGACACTTAATGTTGATTCTATGTCTTGGCTACTATGAATAATACCCAATAATACCCAGTAATACCCATGCCCCTGTGGCCACCACAACTAGGGCTGGGTTAGGTTAGACTGGAAGCCAACACAGCACCAGGTCTCACCCAAAGTCCACTGTAACCACTACTTGGTTACTGCCTATGTTCACTCAAGGCCATAGGGCTGTAAAATAAGCAGGTTGTTATGAATAATAGCCAAGATATGGAATGAATATGGGAATGCAGATATCTCCTCAACATGCTGATTTTATTTCCTTTGCATTTATATCCAGAAGTAGGATTTCTAGGTCATATGATAATTCTTTTTTATTTTTTATTTTGAGAAACCTTTACACTATTTTCCATACTGGTTCTACTAATTTACATTCTCACTGAGTATAAAGGGTTCCTTTTTCTCCACATTCTTGTCACCATTTGTTATCTTCTGTCTCTTTGATAATAGCCATTATCAAATGAGTTTGAGGTGATACTTCATTTTGATTTTAATTTGCATTTCTCTAATGATTAATGAAGTTGAATATTTTTTCATATACCTGCCAATTATTTGTCTTCTTTCGAGAAATGTCTATTCAAGTCAGCTTAGAGCATTTCAGACAGAGAAAACTGATGTTGGATATGTATATATACACACACACACATATGTATATATGTGTGTGTATATATGTAGATATGTGTGTATATATACTTACAATTGTTATATCCTTTTGATAATTTGACCTTTTTATCAACAATCTTCTTTGTCTCTTGTGACAGCTTTTGACTAAAATCTATTTTGTCTGATGTTAATATAGACACCTCTACTCTCTTTTGGTGATTGTTGGTATGGAATATTTTATCTCCATCTCTTTACATTCAGACTATATGTTTCCTTAATGCTAAAGTGAGTCTCTTATAGGAAGAATATAGTTGAATTTTGCTTTTAAAAATCTATTTAGACATTATATTTTTTTTGATTGGAGAATTTAATCCGTTTACATTTAAAGTAATTACTGATAGGTAAGGACTTACTATGGTTATTTTAAAAATTGTTTTCTGACTGTTTTGTAGTTCTTTTGTTTCATGCCTCCTCTCTTGCTGCCCTCCTTTTAGAGTTGATAGATTTTTTTTGTGTGGTATCCTTTGATTTCTTTCTCTTTGTCTTTTGCATATCTACTATAGGATTTTTTATAGTTAACACAAGGCTTACATAAAACATCATGTAGTTATAACAATCTGTTTTAAGCTGATAACATCTTAACTTTGACCACATACAAAACTTTATGCTTTATTCATCTCCCCACATTTCGTGTTACTGATATCACAATGTATCTCTTTTATATAGTGTGTACCCATTATCACATTATTTGATGACTACAATTTTTAATACTTTAATCTTTTAGCTTTTATGTTAGACTTAAAAAGTGATTTATGCATCACGCTTACAGTATTAGAGTAATCTAAACTCCACTGTATTCTTATTTTTACAGTGAGTTTTATATTTTCAAATGATTTCATGTTTCTAGTTCCCACCCTTTTGTTTCACTTTGAAGAGCTTGCTTTAACATTTCTTGTAAGGCAGCTCTACTAATGATGAACTCTCATAGCTTTTGTTTGTCTGGAAACATCCTTATCTCTCTTCATTTCTGAAGACTTGCTGAGTATAGTATGCTTGGTTGGCAGTTGTTTTCTTTCAGTACTTTGTATATATCATTCTACTCTCTCCTGGCCTGCAAGTTTTCTGCTGAGAAATCTGTTGGTAATTTTATTAAGATTCCCTTGTATGTGACAATTTTTCTTTCTTTTGTTGTTTCTCAATTTTTCTCTTTGTCTTTGACTTATGAGAATTTGATTATGTTTCAGTGAAGATCTCTTTATATTTAATTTATTTCAGGTTCTTTGGGCTTCAAGATTCTAGATATTTATTTCCCTCTTCAGTTTGGGAAATTTCCTATTTTTTTTTTTTAATAATAAGCTTTCTTTCCCTTTCTGTGCTCTTTGTGAGAATTCTGTAAAGTGTATATTGGTTCACTTGATGGTGTTTCATAATTTTTGTAGGCTTTATTTATTCTTTTTCATTTTTATTTCTTTTTGTTTATCTGACTAGGTAATTTTAAATGACATGTTTTTATCTCATTGATTTTTTTTCCTGCTGCTTGATGGAGTTTGCTGTTAAAGCTGTCTATGGAATTTTCCTGTTAAGGTACTGTATGCTTCAGCACCAGAATTTTTGTTTGGTTCACTTCTATGGTTTCTATTTGTTGAACTTCAAATTTTGTTGAGGTAGTGCTTTTATGATTATGTTTAGTTGTCTGTGTTTTCTTGTAGCTCACTGAACTTCAAGACACTTATTTTGAATTCTGTGTCAAGCAGTCATATATCTCCTTTTCTTTAGAGTTAGTTGCTAGTGCTTTATCTTGTTCATTTGGTGGTGTCATGTTTCACAGATAATTTTTTACCCTTCTGGCCATGTGCTTATGATTGTACATTCAAAGAAGTAGGCACCTATTCCAGGTTTTACAGATTGGCTTTGGCAGGGAAAACCCTCCAGTCTGAGTTGAGTTCTGAGATTCTGAGTTGACCATTTTGTAAGTCCCAGTGGTGGGTTTGCTGCTAGAGTCCTAGGGCAGGCTGGCCTGGTGTCTGGGTCAGAATGTGGGCAGATCTGGTACCTGGGTCAACAGTGACCTGCTTAAAGCTGAGTCTGTGGGGGTTGGGCCTGGATCTTGGGTCCATAAGAGCCAGCCTGGTGCTGAAATGGGCCTTGAGCCTGAGTCATCAGGGGATGGCCTTTTGTTGGAATAGGCTTGCCACCTGGATTCACGGAGATAGTCCTGGAACTTGAGTCTCTCAGGGCTAGCTTGGTACTGTGGTGGGCCTAGAAAGTGAGTCTGCAGGGGTGAACCTGGTTTCTGGGTCTACAGTTGCTGGTCTAGTCCTGGGGCCACTGGGGCCAGCCTGGAGTCTGGGGCTACAGGGGCTGACCTGGAGTCTGGGGTTATGGCATCTGGCCTAGAGTCTGGGGTGGCTGAACTAGCCAGACGTCTGAGGCTTCATGGGCCAGCCTGGAACTGACATCTGCAGGTGTTGCTCTGGCATTGAGGAGGCCCTGGAAGGTGGGTCCTTGGGTGTCATTATGGGGCTGTGGAGAATGGCCTGGATTCTGGGGCCATGGGGCTGGCCTGACAGTAGGGTAGGCCTGGAGGTATGATCCATGGGTGCTGACTTAGAGTCTGGGGCTGTGGAGGCTGGCTTAGTGCTGAATTTCATTGAAGCAGGCCTGGTGCTGGGGTTTGTGGCAAAGCCAGGTGCTTATTTCACTTTCCCTCCTACATGTGGAGGTTATCTCTCCATGTTGTGCTGTCCAGGCTTAAGGGAGGGGTGACTCAGATAATGTGAAGGTATCCTTCTTACCCTCTTCAATGTGTCATTTCTTATTTCTGTGCTACTTCCAGTTGCTGTAATCTCTCACCTGAGTTTCCTTACCTGTTATGAAATTATTTTTGTGCAAGGATAAATTGTTCAAATTGATGTTCCTCCAAGGGGATGAGTGCTGGAAAGTCCTATTCGGTCATCTTGCTGATGTCACTCTCCCTGTATATTTTAGTTTCTTCATTTTTTGGATCACTTCTTGTTCCAAATGATATATCTGTCTGCTCATAGATTATACATGATTAATAATATTTAAAGAAAGCAATTAATTTGACGGTGTTAAAATTTTATTTATTGCAGAAGTATATTTTGGCCATGGAAACTCTGAGAAACATTTGCTGGTGTTTGGGGGGAAAGAGATTATTCATTCATTCATAGTGCAATGCATGGCATATAAGATGTACTTATTAAAGAGTGCCTTTTAAGCTATTATTAATGTTGTTAATATAGTAACATATTAATAGTAATAATCACACTGGGCTAGTATATGAAGAATGTGAGCTGTAAGAAAGTCATCACTGAGTTCATGTTGTAGCAGTTAGAAACCGTCTCTGACTAAGGTACTAAATTTCTCCAGATCTGAATTGTGTCATCTGTAGGAAAAGAAGATTAAACCTATCTTGCCAGTATGAATGAGAATTAAAATGATACCCCATGGTTCAAAGGCATGCAGTAGGCATTCAACATATATGTATATTAAACACATACCTTTCTACTTTTCTTAAAATCCCATTAATTTTTTTCGTTAAGTCTTTTTGATTTCTCCATACAGAAAAATTCATCTGCAAGGAGGGACAATTTTAGCTTTGCTTTATTAATAGTTAAACATTTTTTTCCTTATCCTATTGTGGTTACTAGAACTTGTAGAACAATAATAAACTATAATGATGTCAGTCTACTTTTTCTACTGTTTTGTCTCACTGGGAATGATTTTATTATACTTTAATAAGGTATGATTTTGTTGTCAAACTCTAGTAGCATTATCATAGTCAACATTTTTTCCTATGTTTACTTTAATAAGATTTGTTTATCTTTTTGTTTCCTAATCAGGAATGTATATTGACTCTCGTTATCTGTTTTTTTCATCAGTTTCCAAAATAGTCTTTTTTTTTTTTTTGGTCTTTCTTTTTTTTTCCCTATTAAGCTGAATAATTGAGACATAACCATCCTTTAATTACTGGTGGCAACTGTACCTGTTCTATTTATTAATAGTAAGCATAAAATGTTATTCTCCTTATCGTCTAGCCACTGGTCTTATAGAAGTCCATCTGTCTTCTCTCTCTGATGTCTGCATCTCATGTTCTTTTGCACAGTGCTTTTAGGGGGAGGGAGAAAATGGCAAGGATGCCTACTTGCAAGTGCACATGGAGGGAGACTGCCACAGGACTAGCTGGGTATTTGGAGAGATAAACCCACAAGTTCCTGGTCCCTGTTGTTGGGAGATTTGGAGGCCTCTGGGAGTCTGTTGTCTTATGCCATTCTGTCCCCTGCAAATTGCTGCTGCAGCAGCCTCTGACCAGCTGCCAGGCACCTGACTTCATGTCCCTCTGACCACAGAGGACCAAAGCCATGTCTGCCCAAGACTGTTTCCATAGAAATGCAAATACACAGCAAGAGCTTCCTCTTCGGACCACTTTATTCTTCTCTTCCCTTTTTGTTTCTAAATGTTTTATGACAGTAGCTTGGATTTCACAACAGGGAGATGTGTCACACAGTCATGCAGTTCCCTATAAATAGATAGATTTTCTATTCTCTCTATTATTTTTCGAAAATGCAAAAAATAATGACAGATAAACTTCAGGGTCTTCATAAAGAGGTCATGTGCATTTCTACAGGGGTAAGGAGGAAAAATAGGGGCTAAACCTAGTGAGGTCTATGCCGATGGGTCTGGCTTCAGGTTGGTCATATAGAAGGGGAGCTCTTATGGAAGGAGATGGCCTCAATCTTGCATCAGACTCCAGAGGCAATTAAGAGCCCAGTCTTCTGACTCTTAGTATCGGGTATAAGATTTTTGTCCCTTGGAACAGAGGCACACCTCTTTCCACTTTCTAACCTGCCTCCACCAGTTTCAAAGATGGTCAGCTCAAAATAGGTATAATCTTCAGGGAGAGGGGAAAACCTACTTTCAAGCTTCAAAATGTGTTGATTTTGAGTTGAATTGTTCATATTCAACTTTCTGGAAGACCAAGTTTGGGCAGGGTAGGATATAAGCAATAAAAAACTAAAGACAGGAAGTGTGTTTTGGGTTTGACTGTCCAGAAACAGATTCTGAGATGAGAATTCATTTGCAGATAACTTATGAAAGGAAAGCTGGTAAGCAGGGTGAAAATCAGACTGTGAAGAGTTGGAAGTCAAGCAAGGGCATGATCTCAGGCACAGACCTGTGGAAGCTGACTTCAGCCTGATCCCACAGGGAAACTGGAGGGTAAGTTAAACCTCAGAAGTGTTCTGACCTGAAGTAAGGCAGTTGAGTTTCCATAAAAATTCACTCAAATCTCAATAGTTAAATGTTTCCAGCAGAACATAATTTCCTAGGAACTTCTGGATTTTTGTAAATGTGGTCCGAGTAGCACAAGGCTCAAGTAGCACAAAGGTGGTCCCCTAAAAAAATAATAGGCTCCAAGGGACACACAAAAAATAAGAAAGGGATCTGCAGGAAGCTGAGTGGGCTACTAAAATGGTCCCTCCATGAAGGGATTAGTTCTGCAATGGACCTAGGTTAAGTCAGATTCCAAAGTCTCATTCAGGCCCATGAAATCAGTACTTTGGGGGGAGGAGCCGACTACGAAATCAGTATTTCTCAGGGTTGAATCCCCAAAATCTGCACATTTGTTCAGCTCTGGGTGATTCTAATGCCTTCTAATGGTGGAGGACCACCGTTCTAAGTGTTGCAATGGGCTTGAGGATTAGATCACTGGAAACAGAAAGCTGGAGGCAAAGGTGATCAGAAGGATAGCTCTTGAAGTAGGAAGAGAGAGTAGTATGTGAGGCTGCAAATAATGCAGGCTGTGCAGCCAAAACCTCTTCCATTCCTATCCTGGCCCTGTCATTCTGTGATGTGGAGAACTCCACCTGAATTCTTAGAGGCTTAGTTTCTGTATGGATATGAATCATAGGGTCATATACTTAATTCTTAGGTCATACACTTAATTCATGAAGCTCTGAAGAGTTCACTTGTTCACTTATTCATTTGACAGATATTTATTGAGCACCTATATATTTCACCAGCAATTTTCTTGGGTCCTGAGGACACAGGGATGAGGATGAATAAGGCAGATAGGATTCCTGCTTACTTGGAGCTCAGGGGCTAGGCTGTCACATGCTCTGTGAAATAAAATTCCCACTTTCTTCTCAGACTCTCTTAACGTTCTCTCTCTATCTCCAGCTGTGGCCTTTCCACATTACTGATTTCCTCCGGGTCTATAGGGCATAAGGACACAGGCAAAATGGTCAGAGATGTTACACTAAGTTTTTTGAAAAATGCTGCTATAGAAAACCTACTACTATAAAAGATAGAATAATGTAAGACAGAGAGAATTGTCTCAGAATGAAGAAGGTGTTTGGAGAGTCTGATTACAGGCAAAAAGTTAAAAGTGCTAAGAAGTCTGGTATCTAAAAAAAAAAAAAAAAAAAAAGATAGAAGTTACCCAGGTTTGTCAAAAGATATTTTATATTACAGTGGAAAAGACCTTGAAATAAAAGTAATTCATTCATTCTTAATTTTTGATTTTCAACCCAGTTGTCAACCTCCCTGTCCCTTGGGAGTGGGATAAGATGGTCTCAAATATCCATTTCTGTGACCTTTCTCCAGGATCTCCCTGAGTTTTCATAATTTTTCCTACTCATGGCCTCCTGATCTCTAATATGCAATCTTTGTTTTGAGCCACACTGATTTAGATGTCGGATATAGCCTCTTCACATCTTTCTACCAAACAAAATCAACTGACGTACGAACCAAAACAACCACAAGGAAAACACAGCCATGTGCTTCAGTCAAACTCAGAATGGAGGAAGGATTTCCATCACAGGAACAAACTAATTTAAAGGGATAAAAAGATACCTATTTTCCAAATGATTGGCACACATTGCACAGCTTCACTAGCTGTGGATCCACTAGGCTTTCTCTTCTTTCCTCCTTCTATACTTTTCCTTCTCCCTCTTTCTTCTCTAGTTTGTCTTCTTCCCTCCTCAGTGTTGTGGGAGGGAAGTCAGTACATTTTTCTTTTATCCCAAGAAAGACAATCTCCCTACCTTAAGGAGTGTCTGGACCTAAGAGGGACTTATCATGGTTTTCTCATGCAAAGATAACCCTTCCCTCATGGGAATTTTGACTTCAATTGGCTGGATAATGCAGTTGTTTCCATTTCATTATGATCCTTTGAATACAGTCGACACTAATGGATCCCCTTGTTATGGTTTACATTCCCACCCCTAAAGACTACTTTGGAATTTGCTTGATCTCTTGGGACAGGTTTTCTTATTATTAAGTGCAACCTTTCCCAATTCTGAGGCATTTCTGGAACATAAAGACACATGTGCATGGGTACTTTGCATACCCCCAAGAACCAGATGAGTAAGCAAATTGTTCATCAGTTTTTTTAATGTGGGCCACTTACTAGGATTCATTTCTATGAGGATGATAGCCTAGCTCCTAGCGTAACCTCCTCTCCATAAGTTTACTTGATTCTTCACCCATTTCTTAACAAAATGAATTGCTCCATTTTCAGGGCTTCTAGAGTTTTAGATACTTCTCCAGAGTAACATGTTCTGCCTGGCTTGTTGTTTAATTCAGGTGGAGAGTTTCTTGAGATACTCCATTTTGTCTTCTTTTCTTTTTTTATTATTCTAGGAAACCAGGATGAATAACAAGGTAATTTTAGCCTCTCTTCCTGCTGAAAGGACAACCAAGTCCACACTCTTGGAGGTGCAAGCTCCCCATTATTCTGGGGAGAATGGGAAATGGAGGGTTATTGAGACTAGTTTGATAGAAAGTAACTCCTTTTGGAACCAAGTTTCAGGAGTTGTGACTTTTTGTAGCTGCAGAGCTGAAAGATGGCATGACCTCTGTTGGGAGTAGCAGGTGCCTACCTGCTTAGTGGACAGCTGCTAGTTTAGCCTGTTCAGTATCTACTCCCCCTGCTTCTGGGAACAGAATTTCTCCCCTAATTCTAAGGAGAACCACCTCTCCCCTATTTTAAGTCAATGAATTTTTTCCAGGGGTTGACTCTACTGTCACTTCCAAGGCTAGGTACGTGACCATGTGGCCAATCAGAGTGTATTTCATACTTCTCCCCTCAGTTCAGGGATCAGTGTGGGACTGAAGCCTGATTAATGAGGCTCAGTTTCTCATGCTGAGAAAATTCTACTCATCTTTTAAGACCAGGAACTTTAGCTGCTCCCCACTTTCTGCTCTCTCAGAGCTACCCCATCACAGAACCCATCACGTGGGATTGTGACTCTTCTTTTCTATCTGCCTTCCTCCGGGGCTGTGAAGTGTAGGGGCAAAGACTATTTTCAACTCACTGCCAGCACATAATGGGGAAATTGGCTCATGGTAGGTACTCAGTCAATCTTTATCAAATGCGGAGGGTGTTGAGGGAGGAGGGTTCAATCTTGGCAACTGGGAGGGTCAGGTTGAGTAAGGACAGGGCTGAGGGCTCTGGGTTTTGGCAAGATCACACTTCGGATCTGATCTCCAAAGAGCCTTATTAAGAAAACAGCAAAACTGAGAATTGCAGTGATGTCTCCAGCAGACCTCCCAGTCCCCATTAATGACTCCTATAATAGCTTTTCATTGCCTGCTCATTCCTTAAGAAAGTCTCACATTGTCATCCAGGCCTGTTAAACGTTCTGTGGGCCCATTATCAAAATAGCATTTTCAGCTTCACTGAACACATGTAGGAAATGTTGTCGTGTTTAAAGAAAAAAAAAAAAAAAACACAACTCTGAGAATAAGCACAGATTGTATTGGAGTAATTATCTCCTTTCCAACAGCCTTTTGGAAAAAGAGGATATTTCTAATTTTTGGAAAGCCAAGCAGTACATCTAAAAGAGTAAGTTGTCACTGATTAGATTAGTAACTCAACAATTGAAACCTGACATCAAATTAATTTCTCCCCCTCCACCTCCCACCCGCCTCTCCGCCAACCCTTTCTTCCTCATAATAAAGACAAATTGCACACAGATTTCTGATGGATGCCTGGTGTGAGGGTCATTTTCTGACTGCGTTTCTGTGGGAGTACAAAGCAGGTCTGTAAATTTAAGTGGAGAATGGCTCCCACACTTACGATGGTGACACTGGGCTTCAGACCAGAATCACCCTGGGTCAAAGGCTTGGCTCAGAGTCACCCATGTGTTGCCTGCAGAGAGGGGAGCTCAGGGACTGAACATGCACAGCAGAAGAATCAAGGTCTTAGGTTGTCATCAGCCGTTTTATGACCGCTGTCTCCAGCTCTCAAAGTGATGCCCTAACAGGGTCTCTGCAGTCCAGAGGAGCTGAAGTGCAGGCCCAGCTCTGCCATTTAGCAGCAGCACAGCCTCCATATTGTGCTTTTCAAGCCTGAATGTCCTCACCTGTTAGAACCTGAATGGCAACTCCAGCCTCATAGGTTAGTAGGAAAGAGCAAAATCATTGATGAATGTGAACATGTGTGGTGGATGATCAGGAAGGGCCACCTTCTTTTCAGGCCAATATTTGCCCTTCTCCCCATCCTTCCATTTCATCTGAAGTGGAAGACCCTCTCTGGATGGCTCCAGATCTCCAGGTCACAGAGGAAGCTGGGACACACCACAGAATGAAAAGCAGATTCCTGTTAGGTACACAGAGGAGGGCATGAGCAGCTCATCTTTGTGGAGCCCAGGAAGGCTGCTTGGAGAAAGTGGCAAGTAAACTGCACAGGGAGGAAGGGCAAACATTTCCTAGATGATAAAGGAGGAGAGGGCTCCTGGGCAGAGAGCTCAAGTGGCCTTTCAAGAGCACATAAGGAGAAGACAGTTGCCCTCAGTCCCCAAGGTGGATCATGCCATATCCCATGACAAGGGCTTGTGGGTTAGTGGTTCTCAGACTTCATGGATCTCAAGGAATTGTGAATCGTCCAGTGAGTTTGTTAAAAATGTAGCTTCCTGGATCATTAGGAATATAAATTGAAACTACGATGAGATATCACCTCACACATATTCGAGTGGCCTTTATCAAAAAGACAAGAGGTAACAAGTTTTAACAAGCATGTGGAGAAAAGAGAGTCCTTGTATACTGTTGGTGGGAATGTAGATTGGTAGAGCTGTCATGGGAAACAATATGGAGGTTCCTAAAAAACTTAGAAATAGAACTATCATATAACCCAGCAATCCATCTTGTAGGTATACACCCACATAAAATACATAAAATCAGCACCTTGTAAAGATACCTGTGCCCCCATGTTCCCTGAAGCATTATTCACAATAGCTAAGATAGGGAAACAATGTAAGTGCCCATTAATGGATGAATGTGAATATATATAAAAATACATATACCCCAAATACACAGAAATATTATTCAGCCATTAAAAAGGAAATTGTGCCATTTGCAACAACGTGGATGAAACTAGAGGACATTGTGCTTAAGTGAAATAAGCCAGATAAAGAAAGAAAAATATTACATGATCTTACTTATATGTGGAATCTTAAAACAGCAACATCAACAACAACAATAAAACACTCAAATAGAAACAGAGAGCAGATCAGTGGCTGTTAAAGGCTGGGGGTGGTGTGGAATGTGGAGATGGTGGTCACAGAGTAGAATTTAATTATGCAGGCTAAGTAAGTCTAGAGATATAATGTATAGCATAAGGACACTATAGTTAATATAATATTATAGACTGGACATTTCCTAGGAGAGTAGATTTTAGGTTTTTAAAAAATAGCTGTGCAGGATGATGGATATGGTGAGTCACTGGACTGTAGAAATCATTTCACTCTGTATATGTATATCAAATATTATGTTGTACACCTTAAATATGTATCATCAGAAAGCATCCTGGAGCAGGGCCCAGGAATCTTTGTTTCCGTCAGCTCCTGGGTGACACTGTACAGGTGATCAGAGGAAGGAAAGAGACACAGGGATACAGGTATGGGAGTGAGTACAGGAAAAGGGCTCAAACAGTGTCCTCTCCCAGGCAGGGAAGCAGAGTCTGGGGTCTCAGGGTCTTACTAGACCATGGGCCCTGCATTAGCAGATGTGAGGAGCAAATGAGAACACCAGGGTGATTATTACAACTTTGTTAGCAGTCACCATGGGCTGGATAGAAGGGGCAGGTTCAGTTATAAGGGTTTCATTTAAAGGACACATGCTGGAGAGAATAGGGAAGGTCGGAATGGGAGGTACAAGGAGCAATCACCAGGAGAAACTTCTCTCTTGAAACCTCCATCCAGGGTGGACTGGAGCTGGTGAGGCTGAAGGCAGGGAGGCCAGAGAGGGACTGTGACACTAGCCCAGGTAAAAGACACTGAGCCCTGAGCTAGGGCACAGGGCAAAGGCAAGGGGAGAAAGCATCAGACGGGAAATGTCTTGAAGATGGAGAGGACAGCACTTAGTGACGGTGTTGGAGGCCTCTGAGGCCCCCTACCCCGGAACTCAGCTTCTCTTCAGTGTAGCCTGGGAGGTCTTTGGTGGGATGAGATGGACACTAAAGTCACAGCTTGGGATATAGAAGAAAAAGTCTTCTGGAGAGGAGAATGAACCTGCTCTCTCACTTGTGGCCAAGGTTGAGAAGTGAATCCTCAGACTCTGAACACTGCAGCCCCCTGCAGCTCTCCAGGAGGCTAGGGCTCAGGTTTACAGCCTCATCCCACAATAGAGCCGCTCCAGCACAGACCCAACTTTTCCTTCAAAGGCCAACACACAGGCAAAGCACAATTCTGTTGCTTCTTGACCATATAACCTGAAACAAGTTGCTACCTATCTCTGAGCAACAGTTTCCCATCTGTTAGGTGGTTATCACATAGGACTATGGATTGGGTGGCTGTTTCATGAGGCTGCTGGAGTGAAAGCATTGTCTGTGCAGGTGAAAGTGGGAATCATTACATTTCTTCCAGGGCAAGTTTTTCCTAGGTCCTGGGAAGCTACAGCCTCTTTAATTCACAGGAGTGGGCTCTTCTGTTGACTGGCAAGGTGATGGTACTGCCTGTAGATGGGAAATATACTAATTGGGAAAATCCACTGCAAATTTCTGGTAATTTACAGCATGAGCAATGTTGAAGAAGCTTAAAAGCTGAAAGAGCAGTGTTCTGTGTGTGTGTCTGCACTGTTGTGTGGTGTGTGGTGTGTGTGAAGTCACAGTGAATAATAATTGGCTACTTTGGAGTGTTTTCCACCCTGGATGACAACCAAGGAGGTGGGGGCAGCTAGTCAATATCAGAGACAGCCCACAAACTTCTGCCACTGTCTCAGAGCGAGCACAAGCCCACACCCAGCCCTGCCAAGTCCCCTCATCAGCTGGCAATGATTACGAGTAACACCAAAGGGGTGAGCACTGTCAGAGACCAGGGAGAAGGGAAATGTGAGCCAGACAGGGCTGCAGAGACTGCAGGGGCCTGGGCAGCCTCAGAAGCCTTATTAAGGATTTGGGTGTTTATTCCAAGCACAGTGGGAATTTATCGAAGTGTTTTCAGCAAGGGGGTTATACAATTAGTTCTGTGTTTCATAAAGTTCACACAGTATGGAGAATGGCTTCAACCAGGTAATCCATGTTAAGGTCTTTGCTCTGGCCTGGGCTATAATAAGTGCTCAGGAAACATTATTCAGTTGCTGTTATTAATCTGACAGTTGCCAAATGCCTGGTGGGAATGAATGGTAGTTCAGCAAATGGACCTTGGGCACTTCCCTTCTCCAGCAAAGCACTGGGGTGGTTCCAGGCTTAATGTGCCAAGCTCAGCTGAACCTGGCAGGCTTCCATGTGTAGCTACAGACACTCAAAAGTGGGGCCCAGCCAGGCCTGTGATAGGAGCAAGTAGAAGCTTCCAGTGTGGAGTTCCAATGATTGTTCCTGAGCAGCGAGGATAGTAATGTTGGCAGAAAGCCCCAGCAAGGAGAACTGTGCCCCATGGAGGGTGGAGGGGGATTCTTGCTTGTTGGATTTGTCCTAGGATCCCCAGTTCACAGCCCACCTGCCGATCTGGGCCACTTGACTGCCTATGCTGCTGAGTTCCCAGGGGGATCTTCTGAGTTCTCAGACCTGAAGAAGGAGAGTCAGGGATACTACACAGGGACAAACTAGGCACTCCCAAGGCAGGAGCTCAGCCAGGAATATAGGCCTCTTGAGTTGATTAGCAACTCCAGAGGGGAAATGGATGCGATCCTGCATCGTGTCATCTCTGGAGTCTCTCTGATCTTCTTTCAGGAATATGAACACCAGGCAGCCTGCGACTGCGGCAGCCACCTAGAAGACTTTTTTCTACCCAAGGGCACTGCAGCAGGGGCCAGTAGGCCAGAATTCCAGCAGCAGTGCTGCAGGCCCCTTGCTATTCTCCTTTCTCTCCTCAATGCTGATGGATCCCATGTCTTATCCCTATAAGAGTTCTCTGTCCAATATGGCAGTCACCCACGTGCCTATGAGCACTTGAAATGTGGTTTAACTTGAAACATGCTGTACGTATGAAGCACACTCTGAATTTCAAAGACACAGCACAAAATAATGTTAATTACATCACTATTTGATTTTTGCATTGCTCGATATTTGGAATACAATGGGTTAAATAAAATATATTATTAAACTTGATGTGACCTGTTTATATTTGCAATTTTTTAAATGTGTCCACTAGGAAATTTAAACATGCATGTTTAGCTGGCATTGTATTTCTATTAGATAGAGTTTATCTAGCTTTAATTAGGCAAAAATGGTTCAATAGTACAAAGAAAAACATGATACTTTTAATTTCCTCTGAGGTATAAATAGATGAGAAGGACACAATAAATCCCAGTGACTGTAAGACGGTCGCAGGAATATACAGAGCCTTGAGCAGATACAGTGGAAATAAGTACCAGCCTTGGTGTCAGAGAATCATGGGTTCATAACCCAGCCCTGTTACTTCTTCTTGTGTGATTATAGAAATGTCAGTTAGCCTCTCTGTGTCAGGTTAGGCTCCTTTGAGCAAAATGAAGGTAGGAATATACACCTCATAGAGTTGTCAGGAGGAGATTAAACAAAAGAACATGCGTAAATGTCCTAGATGGAGCTCTTGACACTCAAAGAGAAGGCATCAATATTTCCCAACAATATGTGAGAAGACCATCCCATCTGAAATTTCAGAACTGGGAGGTTTCTTCTGAAAACAAGACTGATGGTCCTTCCGGTTCTTTAAATTCATTCATTTATGGATTCATTCATTCAATAACTATTCTTTGAGATGGTTAGAGAGGAAAATGAGGTGGGCGAGGTCCCTGCCATCACGGATAAGGGTCACTCTTATAACCCGGGGTGGTGTTTGTGCATTTGAAGGGGCTGGAGGTGGTGGATGTGCTTTCTTGGCAAATGCCAGGAGATGTTTGTCCCTTTCTGGCAGACCTCTCAGCTCCTTTTTGAGCTCAACCAGGCTCTCCCATCCACAATGGAAGCAGCCGAACCCCTCCCCGACCCACTCACTGAGAACCAGTCCTCTTGTCCAGGTCCATGATGCTCAGTGTTGTAATTTCCACAAAGCCAGGCTGAAGGCAGCCCGTTAGCGAGAGCTGCCTCCCCATCACACCTCATTCTGTCTCCAGCTCTTGAAACCCACTTAATGCTGTGCTGGGCACTCCCCTGGGATTTCTGTCAATTCATGCTGATCCCCAAGGGATGAGGGCCTCTTGTCTGGCGGTTCGCCATTCTGAGCTTCAGGGGAACACAAAGACAAGAGAAAGCAGATGATGAGGTTCTGTTAAAACGCACAGGGTGTCTTGGCTTGGGGACTTTTTGAGCACAGACAGAAGTGTGGCTGGGTGTGAATGTTAGAGTGGGGGCCACAAAGCCCACCCTCATCCTCGTGATACTTCCTGTTGAATATGCTGCATGTACTATCTCCTTGAATTCCTTTAAAGCCCTTTTGGGTAGATCCCATATCATCCATATGTCTCCTGTCACACTCAAAATCTCACATACAAACAGTGACAGATTTGTTTTAAACTCAAGTCTGTCTTAGTCAAGAACCCTGTACCATAACTCTTATACCCTATACCCTACATGTAGGGGCAGAAGTTTGCTAAGAATATTCTCTTTCATTATCTGACTATTTCATTTGTCAAAGACACAGGCTCAGAGGCTGAAATGAAAGTTCAGGGGATAATATCTGAGTCCTTTTGTGCCCACTCAACCCGCATCACTGTGGGTGAATTTCTTTCTTCTCTGCTCTTTGTTCATACTGGATGGATTGATCCACAGGGTCAGTCTCTCAGGTACAGGATATGTACACAACAGAGCTATTTGTGTTGCTTTCCAGCTTCAAACTATATAGGAAGAAGGAATGCCTTATAGAGTTCATTCTTGTTTAGTGCAGTTGTTGGGAGAATTAAATTTAAAAATATTTGGAGTTGGCTTATACCAGTGCACCAATTAATAATACGATCACTTTCAAAGAGATGATGTATGCAAAACATTCTCACAGAATGCCCAGTTATAGAAGGTGCTGTGCTCAGTAAATTCACAGGAAGGATAGGCTGTTATCAGCTAGTGTCACCTTAGCAAGAAGGAGATCTGTAGTTCTTAATCTTGAGTGTGTAGCAGAGTCAATGAGGGGCCTTGTGGAAATGTAAACTCTTTTTTTACTCCTTCCTTCCCATTCTGATTCAGAAAATCATGGGTGGGGCATTGGTCACTGCATTTTTAATAAGCCGTCTAAGAGATTCTGATATGGATGTTCCCTTTGGGTTATTCTTTGAAATTCGCTGGGCTGGATTGGTGGATTTTATGGCAGTTAGACCAGAGATTAGGAGACATGGGCTAAGTAACTTATACTGGGGTAGATAAACAGTGTGAGGAGCATAATCCTGGATCATGGGATGGAAGCATAGAGGGTATTCCAAGAAATGGAGTGTGGGTAAAGGAAAGGTTGGTCTCAGGAGTGGGAAGAAGGCACTTCAAGGGGGAATTGGTGGTAGTAGAATGCACACACCTCTGAGATTTCATGTTTTTCTCCCTGGGCGTCCCTGTGCCATGCATATACGATCTCACTGCTCTACTGAAATAAATTTTAAGGGTCACTTCAGCTGTGACCTCTGCTAGCAATCCTGCTATCAGCCCCTAAGGTACTTTAGTTACTCCACATTTTCAGCACAAGATGATCTCTTTCATTTCTGTATCCTCAATGACCAAAACGGGGCTGGCATATAGCAGGAGCTTAATCAGTGGTGGTAATTAAATGGCTTATCACTTTTCCAGAATACCTGCCAGAAGCTTTGAGGAGTTAAGCTTTACCAAACTGATTTATTGATTGATTGATTTTTGGGTGCAAAGTTGCTTAGGGAATTCCACTCTTATTATGATTCCTTGATTTTGTAGATTTGGAATTGGGGGTCAATACATGGGCTCTGGGGCAAGGGCTGAAGTGCTCCCATCCAAGGGGAAATTTTATGATCATGGGCCAACAGGGAAAGCAGAGAAAGAAAGAATGGGAAAACTAGCCAGTGAGAAGAAACGAAAAAGGACGAAAGAAAAAGATAGGAAGAAAGATCGAAGGGGAATGGGAGAGTGGGGAGGAGAGAGAAGGTGTTGATACTATTTTTCTTTATTCTGTGTCTAAAGCTTTATTTTCATAACATAATGAGAGCAGCCACTGCTCATAAAAATAAGTGGATCAAGACCCAGAATGTTAGGTTATTTTTCTAATGCTGAACCTTCCATTCAGGGGCAGAGTCAGAATTTGAATCCAACTGTTCTGACTCCATGGCTGCTTCTCTGTCCCCCACACCATGGAAAGCAAAGTGAGTAGCATATTTCATTAGTTGCTAATTTCTCATGTAGCCACATCATTCATCACCAGTCAATCACAACATCTTTGTTTGTTTGTTTGTTTGTTTTTGCCATTGAATCTAAGTAGGACCTTGGACTCTTTCTCAACACCATGATCCTGGAACATACACATTCCCATGAGATTTAGCATATAAGATCAGACCTGCTTTTTACTCTGTCCAAGACTGGCCTGTTCCAGGGCTCTAGGGAATTTACTTTCAGTGGTTATTACAATTGAAAACCCTGGGACTCTGACTGTACTTACTAGGGGATTAAAGAGAAAACAACAACTATAGTGTTGAACAGTGTCTGATTCTCTAAATCCTGTTATGAGGAAAAAGGAGGTAAGCTATATTGGCAGGGGGAACGGTCAATGATAATAATAAAACATAAATAACAGCACTCTATTATTTATTGAATGCTTACTATGAGCCAAAGACTTAAGTAGGTTCAAACATGAATTCATTTGTACCTTATAATAACTTTATGAGGTTTACAGATGAGGAAAGTGAGTATAGAGAGGGTCACCTTGCCCCAGGTCATACACCTGGAAAAGATAGTGCCAGAATTCTAAACCAGGTTCCAGAGCTGAGGTCTTCAGCAGAAAACCATGCTATGTACAGGTTTTGAAGGAATTAGCATTTTTAACTACCTCAGATATGCTTAAGGCAGTTCCTGGTGGTCATTTCCCCTCCACCTCCACCCATAAGGGGTCAGGGATTTATGGGATGGGTTGGAGGTCCCAATCCGGGCACCCCGATGGCTTATTCAGAAGTTAGTCACTATTTCGTTTCAGCCCTGGCCACTCCCTGCCCTGCTGTCATGGGTAAGAAGCCTCGTAACTGGGCTCCGTGGAGACGAAGTTGGCACATGCAGGAAATGAGTTGGCAGTGGATCTCCAGGGACCCCAGGATGGGTGATTTTAGGTTTCTGTCATCCCTTCCTTCTGATTCCACTGTAGGGTGAAGGGAAAATGAATTGGCATTGAGTGTCTCCCTCCAGGGGCCCTGCAGGGCAGTTTCTCCTTAGGTGGAATCTCACATCAGCTCTGTGGAGTGGTCTGGACAATATCCTCAGCCTTAATGTGAGTAAGTTGAGGTGTAAGGAGACAGCAAAGATGCAAACTTATTTTTGTTTGACTCATATTGAGTCTCTAAAAGGACAACGTGGGCCTTAGCATCAATGACGAAAACCAATGGGGAATCAATCAACAGAGACCATGAAGGCCAATGTGTTTCATGAAATAATTTTGGAGCTCAGGGCCAATTTTGGAGGGAACTTTCTGGGACCTCTGTTTCTTCACTTTTCCTGTTGACTTGTAGCAAGGGTTAAATGCCATTGCATGTACATAAAACTTTGCATAAAACCTCTCTTCCACTTCCTGCCATAATCAGGTCTATTATGAAATCACAAAATCTTTATTTCTCTAGTAATATAGTTTTTCATAAAGATATATGTGGGGCAGAAACTTGGTTGGCATGGCTGTCAATATAGGAGAACACAAATATATTTATAAGCCCTTAGTTTTGTTCATGAAGAAGGTAGCTTTCTACAATACAATGAAGGCTTGAGAGTTAATTTTTACTGGTCTTGGATGATTTCCTATATTGCCTAAAATAGAGCAGCATTACAAATGGTCTTCTGGCTGGAACACACATGATTCTGGATAAGCAATTATCCTCTTTCCACAGGGCTCATGTAGACCCTTGATACCCAAGCTGTGGTAAGGGGACCAACATCAGCATCATCATGTAGGACCCTGTTAGAAATGTAGACTCTCAAATCCCATCCAGAACCTACTGAATCAGACTCTGCATTTTAACAAGATCCCCAGGTGATCTGATGCACGTTATAGTTTGGGACATGTTGGGGCAGATGACTTTTTCTGAATCCTTAGTCTCGAGTGAATGTTTTTTTATTTAAAATTAGAAGATAGGCCTATCAGGAAACCACCTGCCAGTACAACATGACAGAGATTAGGGACTGATCACACTGACTGACAAAGGTTTGAGGGGCAGAGGAACCTCCAACTTCCATTGCTGTGACTTTCAATCTATTTTTATTTGCTATATTAGAAACTTGGTCAGATGTTTCTTGGGCAGAAGGAGGCCTTCTCTAAGATGGAAGAAAAATATCTTCACTCCAGGAATGTGGATTAGTCAGTTATTATCATCATCATCATCATCATCATTATTGGCACAGCAGTTCCTAACTTTGATGAAGGGGAATCAGTTTGGGCTCAGATTTTGAGTATTAAGTAGTGCCTTCCATGTGACCGAAAGGCCACAGAAGGAAAAGAAGATAATTGGCCTCTGATATGGGTGGAAGGCAGGCAGACTGGAGAAGAAGGGGAATCTAGAAGGCAGAGTCCAAATGACAGACCCAGAGTAGACAAGAGGTAGAGAGGGAGGTGTTTGTCTGGGGAGGTGCTGGGGGAGAAGGCTGACACAGAGACCTCTGAGGAAGAGGGTGTTTTTGGTGGCAAGCAGTGGTATTGGGTTAGATTTCCAGTCTTCTGAGCTCTGGTTTTTATTATGAGTGGACACTTAGATCACCTACTCCCAGGGCCTTCACTCAAGAGGGAGTATGGCTGCCTTCTCCAGGTGCCCTCTCTAGCCAGCGGGAACAATGCCAAATCCGTGCTGTGGGTTCTTCCTTCCACAGGACCACAACTTACAGCTCTACTGAGGGTAAAACTTTGTGCTCCCAAAAGATACTTTGAAATCTTAACCATGGCATGTGTGAAAATGACTTAATTAGGAAATAGGGTCTTTGCAGATGTATTCAAGTTCAGAGGACATCATACTGGACTGGAGCGAACCCTAACCTTATGACTGGTATCCTTACAAGAAGAGGTGATTTGGACACAGAGATCTGCAGGGAGAAGAACGTATGATGATGGAGACAGAGATTGGAGTGATGTGGCTGCAAACTAAGGAGTACCAAGGATTGCTGCCACTATTAGAAACTAGGGAAAGAATGGGTACAAAAATATAGTTAGAATAAATAAGATCTACTATCTGATAGCACAACAGGGTGACTATAGACACTAACAAGTTAATTGTACATTTTAAAGTAAGTGAAAGAGTATAATCGAATTGTTTGTAACACAAAGGATAAATGTTTGAGGTGATAGATACTCCATTTCTCATGATGTAATTATTACGCATTGCATGCCTGTGCCAAAACATCTCATACACCCCGTAAATATATAGACCTACTCAATACTCACAAAAATTAGAAATAAAAAAAAAAAGAAAGAAACTAGAAAAAGACAAGGAAGGATCTTTCTTGAGAACCTTGAGTGAAAGCATGGTCCTGCCCACACCTTGATTTTGGACTTTAGGGGACCTCTGAATACCTAGCAAATGGTGGCAAATGCCCGCATGTCTATATTGTGGGAGGGGGTGTTAAATGGAGGACCCTCCAGTGCTCAGAGGCATTACCCCGATAGGGTAGCTACACAGTTGGTTGGTAGTGATATGGGACCCTGACCACAAGCAGATTTTTTTTTTTTTAATTAAGATAACGTCTTGCTATGTCGCCCAGGCTGGAGTGCAGTGGTGCAATCTCGGCTCACTGCAATCTCCACCTCCTGGGTTCAAGCGATTCTCCTGCCTCAGCCTCCTGAGTAGCTGGGACTACAGGTACACGCCACCATGCCTGGCTAATTTTTTTGTATTTTAGTAGAGACGGGGTTTCACCGTGTTGGTCAAGATGGTCTCGATCTCCTGGCCTTACGATCTGCCTGCCTCGGCCTCCCAAAATGCTAGGATTACAGGCATGAGTCACCATGCATGGCCCAAAGCAGATGTTTAATTTAACCAATTCTTGTGTTTGATCTCTCCACCTCATTATTTCATATATCTAATCTTGCACGTATCTCACAAAGCTCATTGTGATTAGTTGTTATTTTAAAAGCTCGGTCTCTAACTTTCTCTAAGGCTTTGGTCATCTCTGTAACTGGTCAGAGGAAGGATCTTCTGGGGGCAAAAGTTAGTTTTTGATTTTCCAGCAATTTCCCCTATTCATGATTTTGCAATTGCAGAATGCAGCTTGCTGTACATTTGCATAAGCCACTTCATCCTTTTTCTTTCAGGCTCTGTAAGCTACCCAGCACCCTCCACACATGAGTCACACACAGCAGTGGCCCTTAGGGTTGAGGTGCCTTCTGCAGCTCCCACACCCTCGCTGTCAGTCCTCCCTTTCCTCCCTGGAGCTGTGCTTCATTTGCTGCTGGGCAAAACTCAGTCTTGCTGCAAATTCGGCGCCTGCCTGTGTGTGTGTAATTGGGTTGGATTTACATTAAGAGGGTTCCCTGTGGTGAAAACCACACTGCTATTTCCAATCTGAAGCTGCATAAAACATTCAATTTTCTAAGTATCCGTCAGCTGTTAGCACTGTGGAAAACGTAGTCTGCCTGGATGGATGGGAGGCTCCCACTCAGTCCTGTAAACCCTCCGATTATTTGTGCTAACAGAGGGGATGATATTATATGGTTGTGGATAATGAAGCGTTATTCATCTAAGCATCCACTCATTCATTCAAGGAACACATTTGAGAATCTGGTGTGTGCCAGGCACTGTTCTGAGCACATCTCTCAGATCACATCTCTCCTCAGTTAAAAGCCCTTCAAACTGACTTCTTGTTGCATAATCTAAACCGGGGGCCAGCAAACTTTTTTTTGTAAAGGGCCGGATAGAACATAGTTTAGGTTTTGTGGGCCATGAGGTGTCTGTAGCAACTATTCAGCTCTGCCATGGTACCTTGAAAGCAGCCACAGACAATGTGTCTATGAATGGGTGTGGCCGTGTTCTAATAAAACACTATTTACAAAAATAGGCACTATTTATAAAAACAGAGAGCCACCGTTTGCTGGCACCTAATCTAA
Source organism: Mandrillus leucophaeus (assembly GCF_000951045.1). Classification (NCBI taxonomy): domain Eukaryota; kingdom Metazoa; phylum Chordata; class Mammalia; order Primates; family Cercopithecidae; genus Mandrillus; species Mandrillus leucophaeus. Next base: position 1,296,689 of record NW_012101477.1, read on the forward strand.
ACACCTGATTTTGTCCTGCTGAGCTCTGTGACCTACCCCTTGTCTCATTCCTTGTGTTTACTAGACGCGGCTCTTCCTGCCATTTGCTTCCCTCTGATGCAGAAACTTCTTTTCAGTTCAAAAACTCACTAAGCTCTTCCCTGCCTCAGGATCTTTTTGTGTGCTATTCCCTCTCCTGAAGAAATTCTCTTCTCCTGACTTTCAGGAAAGAGGGTTCATCTTCATTCCTCATGTCATCCATTTGTCTTATGCAGTGGCCTCCATGAATGGAGCCTCTTTTGAAAGCTGGTCCTGCCTAACGTGACTTCCTCCAGTTTCTCTCATCTCAGCCTGTTGGTTTCTGTCCTTGTAAGGACACGTTACAGACGTTAATTATCTTATAATTTACTCACATTTCGGCTTTGTTTTTTGTCTCCCACAAAGGAAGATTTTAGGTCCTCAGGGGGTAGCTTTTTTTTTTGTCCCATTCTCTCTCCTCAATTGTATACCTTGGCACTGTATTTAGTGTGCAACGGTCTCTCAATTTATTTAAAAAGCAAATGTTTAAAACTTTTATTAAAATGTCATTAATCAGTAACAGACAGCCCCCAACTTAGGGAGCTTGCAGTCAGGTAAGGTGGTCAGACAGACAAAAATTACAACAATGTGAAGAGGTGGCTCATGTCTGTAATCCCAGCACTTTGGGAGGCCGAGGCAGGCAAATCACTTGAGGGCAGGAGTTCAAGACTAGCCTGGCCAACATGGTGAAATCCTGTCTCTACTTAAAAAAAAAAAAATTGGTCTGGCATGGTGCCGTGCATCTGTAATCCCAGTTACTTGGGGGGCTGAGGCAGGAGAATCACTTGAACTGAGGAGGCAGAGGTTGCAGTGAGCTGAGATTGCACCACTGCACGCCAGCCTGGGTGACAGAGTAAGACTACATCTCAAAAAAAAAAGAAAAAAAAATTGAGGAGGATTACGACAGCTGCCTGCCGTAGAGAGAACAAAAAATATTGAGCAAGAAGGCAGCCAGAGATGAGTAGCCTTACCACAGATGAAGGATAAAGTGAGGGTCCACAGGGACAGAGACAGAGAACTGTGAGGCAAGGCAGGTAGGCAAACAGTTGCAAGTTGTGCAGACAAATAAGAAAAGAAGGGAGAAGGTAACTAATACTTGGGGCGAACCTGATCCTAGGTGTCCAGTCCTCTTTTAGGCAATTTGCATACTTTCCTTACAACATAAATAGCCTGATTGTTCCTATTTTACAGATGTAGAAACTGAGAATCCAAGACGGTAAGTGACCAGGCCAAGGACACACAGCTATTAAGTCAGGATTCACACCTAAGTCTTCTTTGGTCTATTTTATGTTACCCGAAATGAGGGGGTAAGGAACAAAATATTTATTAGCTTGCAGTTTCCTTTTCTTCAGGAAGATGTTTCCTTCTCTCCAAAGTCTGCCCTAGATTTAATTATCTTCCTTTTCATGTTTCTAATAAGCTGTTGAAACCCCTGGGGTTGCTATTTGCCTCTTCCAGATACCCCTTTCTTGGGCCCGGAAAGGCAGACTGCCTGTTAACGCTGAATGAGAGACAGGAAAGAGTCTTTGAATGAGCATCTCATCAGTTGGATACCTGTGATCCCATTTCATCCTCACACTGCCATGTCCGGACAAAATCTGCCGTCTCATTTGACAGAGGAGTTCACTATGGTCCCATAGTATTAACTGCCCGCTGTCATCCAGCTACCAAGAGCTGAACTTCTGATCCCCTGCCCTGTGTCTCCCACCAAGCTGCCCGGCCTCACAGAAGACGCTCCACTCGGTGCCCTGAAGGCTGGCCCAGTTTCTAACTGAGTGGGATGCAGGGCTCAGAGAGGGTGACAAGGGAGCTGGCTTCAGCTGGCCCTTCTGAGTGGTGCAGCTCCCTCCTAAGCTGAGACTCTGAGAGGGAAAATGAGAGAGCACCTGTCTAAGCAGGGACATCAAATTGCCTGAGGAGAAGCTATTAGATATATGAGGAAATTCTTAGTCAATTCTACCGGAAAAAAAAAGTGCTTAGCGTTTTTTCTTCCCCCAACTGAGTGTTCATATAAACCTTATAGGCAATGGAGACGAGAGGACGCTGCCTCTGAAAGCCAGCCCGTCTCCTTCTCCCTAGGGGGATTGGGAATGATTTGATTCTGCCAGCTAACGTTGTTCGAGGCCGACTTCATCTCCCCCAGCACTCATCAGATCTGCTAATAGGCCCTTCAGAGCTCATAAAGAGATGACCAAATCTGGGGCTGGGGGGACTCCAGCTCATTTATCTTCCGCAGGCCGATCAGATCTGATTTTGTACACTGACGGCTCGATGCTCAAGTGTGGTCTGGCCCACTTCTCAAGACACCTGCTCAGCGTGGCTGGGCTTGAGGACCTGCAGGAGGGGCTAAGGTCATCTGACCTGCAAGGGTCTCACTGTCCTGACGTGGCAGACAGATGCTTACCTGCCAGCCATATCGATCTGTGGATGAGAAAATAAAAGCATTTAGGCTTGCAAGGGAAAGACGAAGCCGACTAATGGGAGTGTCAGTTACCACTTTGGGTACTTCACATACTGCAGAAGCTGTGAGTGCAGGCATGTGTACATACACACGATCCCTTTGCCCCTTGTAGTGCCTCTGTCAATTATTTGGCAAACACATGCATGGAGAAGAATGTAAAGCAAACATGAAGTCACAGATGCACATAGATACCACCCCCTCCCACCACAGAAACACTTACCAAACCTGTTTTTGCATCTTTTAAAGAACTGATGACATTCTGATACCTTATAGACATATTACTTTTAGTTAAAAGTTGGGCTTATCTTTTTCATCAATATCTTTTGTTCATCTAATTAGAAGACAGTTTGCACAACAATTAACTAGGAGATTTTCATCAAAAAGATTTAACTCATATGTTTTTCAATTAAATGAAATGAAGGTGATGATAGTAATAATCACCAGAATCTGAGTGATTATGGTGTACTATATGCACAGTAATTATTTATTCCTTAAAAAAACACTGTAGGACAGACACCATTCCTGGCACCATTTCACAGATAGAGAAACTGAGGCTTAGAGAGTGCTCAAGTTGGCTATGGCTGTGTAACAAACAATCACACAAATTAATAGCATAAGACATCCATTTTAGAAAGCTCATGGATTTGGAGAATCAGGAACTTGGGAAGGGCACAGAACAATAGTTTTCCCCTGGTATGATGTCTGGTGCCTTGGCTGGAATTGCATGAATGGCTGGGATAACCTGAACAGTTGGGTTGGAAAGCATTTCTAAGACACTTCTTTACTCCTGTGCTTGATGTCTGGACTGGCATGGCCAAAGGACTAGCTCAGCTGGTGCTGCTGCTGAAGCACGTACCCATGACCACCCCAGCATGCTGGTCTCAGGAGAGTCACACTTCTTACAGGCCCAGGACTCCAAGTGTCATAGTTTAGTTCTGTGTCCCCACCCAAATCTCATCTCAAATTGTAATCTCCACATGTCAAGGGAAAGATCCAGTGGGAGGTGATTGGATCATGGGGGTGGTCTTCCCCATGCTGTTATACTGTGTAAGTTCTCATGAGATCTGATGGTATTATAAGGCAGTTTTCCCTGCTCTCCCTCCATCTCTTTCATGCCATCTTGTGAAGAAAGCACCTGCTTCCCCTTTGCCTTCCGTCATGATTGTAAGTTTCCTAAGGCCTCCCCAGCCATGCAAAACTGTGATTCAATTAAACCTCTTTTATTTATAAAGTGCCCAGTCTCAGATATTTCTTTATATAAGTATGAAAATGGACTAATACATCAAGTGTGAGTGTTCCCAGAGAACCAGGCAGACGTTGCATGGCCTTTTGTAATTGAGCCTTGGAAGAAGTCACATAGTGTCCCATCTACTGAATTTTATCGGTTCAAGCAGTTACAAGTCCACTTAGACTTGAGGGAAGGGAATATAATCTCCACCTCTGAACAAGAGAAGAGGAAATTATTTGGAATTATGTTTTAAAACTGCATCAGAAAGGTTTGACTAACTTGCCATGATTTCAGAGCTAGAAAGAGACAGCACAGATTTGCAGCAAGATAATCTGACACCAGAGCCTACTCTCTTAGTGACTATGTGATACTTCAAGCAACACCTTGCTGGACATGTAGTGGATGCCAAATTCGTGTGAGTCAAATATGATCCCAGTTTAATGTGTGTTGTTGGTCTGTATGCAGACAAAGGAATGGACAAGGAGGATTCTTTAGGGAGTGGCTGAGAGAGTGTTGAGAATCTGGAAGCTGACTGTGAGAGGAAAGTGTCAGGGGTTTTTGCTTTCAGGAGGTTTTTTATTACCAGAATTAAAGCTGAGACACCTTTAGATCATAGAGGAATTGAAGAGTTTTCTTTGTACCTAAGTCTTTTCCTTTACTCGGTGAAAACGTTTGTGCCCTTATAGCTGAAAATGCTCAGAGTGACCAGAGCCAGCCAGTTGCCTCAAAGAGTTTTGTGGCTCTGTTTTCACTAACATTAGGGAAATCTAGGAGACCTGAGACTGGAGTTTGCCTAGAACTTATGTGGTTCTGTAGTGCCTGTGTCTGCAAGTACTCAACATGGAATCAGCCTTAGGGATGGCCAAGGGAGTGAAGAATGTACTCCCAGGACGTCTGGGCTGGAATCAGTTTGTGGATTTGGCAATCTACCTGCAAAATTGAAAGGTCTTTGGTGGGGGTAATCCCCTGAAACTCTCTTTATGGGAGATACATTTTACAGAAAGTAACTTCTGAGGATGCAAAATGGGTAACAGACAAAAGATCTACAGACAGATTTATGGGTGTTGCTTGTGCCCAGTTGAGGTTCTTAATCCAAATTTTGGACAAAGTGCCCTGGCTTCGCCTTTGATTGGCATCTGGAACAATGGAGCAATCACTAGCCAGACCTGTTCTGGGCAGGTCAGGAAGGCTTCTCACCCCACCTGAAGAGACAGGCTTATTCCCTAGTCTTGCAGTCTGCTTCGCTGGAGGCTGGGGTATTGTGCCAGAAAGGAACACTTTAGTGGTGCCCCTCAGTAGTTTCTGGGCTCACAGCACAAGGAGGCAGCTTGGCTAGTGACCCATGCAGGCAGGACTGCAATTTGCTGGCAGGCCTAGGCTGATTATTCCCTGTGATGGGCAGCATGTTCCTTTTGTTAGTGTTTGGGTGGCGTAGAGTGAGGTCTTTCCCGCTGAGATGAGATCAGGTTTCTCCCATAATAGTAATAGCTCAGTCATTGAATACTGAAGGTTTACAAAGAGCCTGGAACTATGCTGAGAATTTTGTCTGGGGGTGTGTTCTCCATGAAATAGATCCTAAGGCCAAGATTATGGCTCAAATAGTTTATTTGGGATGTCTAACGTAGAAGTGGAAGTGGGGAAATTATACAAGGAAATGAAAGGAGCAATAATGAGTGTGGTATCAAGCCAGCTATCATAGTAATGATTAAAACTAATTTCTCTGAGGAAGTTGTGGAATACTGTGCAATACACATGCTTTGGAATTATCCCACCTGAAGTGTGAGGGAGTTGTACCATGTTCACTGATCGGACCCTGCTCCTAGTGATGTAACCCCTTTGCACTTCTGGTTTTCTGTGTGTTTGCATGTGCACACACACACACACACACACACACAGAGGGAGAGAGAGAGAGAGGCAATGAGATTTTCTGCAATTATGGCTCAAAATTTTAAAACAGACAAACATACATTCAGGCATATTGATGCAGGTTATGTGAACTGGAAATTGGCTGAAGCTTTTTAAAATTTCAAGGGGCTAAGTGGAAGATCAATTGCATCATCTTACTTAATCTTTATAGAAACCCTAGGAGGAAGAGACTATTTGGTACCCACTTAATAGATAAGGAAACTGAGATTCGGAAAGGAGAAGTCACTTTGGTTGAAGTTGCACCTAAGCGGAATTGCTGAGGTTTGAATTAATAGGATGACCTATGGGTTAAGAGACCATGATTTTAACTAGTAAGCTATACTACCTCCCTAAATACAAAGTTGTAATAGTTAACAGGAACTGGCCCTCAAATTCCCCCTCTCAGACCTGAGCAGACCTGAGCAGACCTGACTAGAGTACGAATCACAGGTCAAAGATTATTTGATTCCAGGGGACAGAGTTTGGGTTAAGGAACCCTCCTAAAAAGTATCTCAAGAGGGAGAACCAAAGATAAGAGCATATTAGGCTAGGGATATATAAGGGAGCCTGGGATCCAGTACAAGAAACCTTCAGTTTTACAAGTAGGGGCAGGAATGGGAGACAGGTAAGATTGGAGGTTTGAGCCAGACATTGACAGGAATGGGGAAAAAGAAGGTAAGAAATGAACAGCAGCAATGCTTGTGAGTTTTACTGGAGTTACTGGAGGTGTGACGGTTTGTCAACCTAGCTAGAGGAAGAGGACAAGGTGACCTTCTGTCCCACCCATCCTTGAGCCATTTGTTGTGAACCTTGAATATCAGATCATCATCACCTCTCACCTCCATCCCAACCCTTCTCTTGCTCATCTAAAACCACTCTCAGGTTTCCTTGATCAAGAAAAGGTCCCTGAAGACCTTCCAAATTTTCCTGTTAGCCCCTTAGTGTGTTATATTCAGTCTGAAAATCCTCCTCCCCTCCCCTGCCTCCCTTACTACAGTCCAAGATACAGACGTTGCCTCAAATTAAACTTAGGCACACCAAGCCCTTGAGAACAGGGTGGTTTGGACTGCAGGCCACACCCTCTAACAAGAAGCCATTAATTGTCCTCAGCATGCCCTTCTTAACTCTTTCTAACTCATATCCCCATTGGCCACCGCTGCCATCCCAGCATATCTGACAGCCTAGCACACCTGGGTGGTGGCATTAGTTCGATACAGAAAGATGGAGCCTGAAGACTGCTTACAGGCCTTCTTTTTTATTTTTTCATTCATCCATTTGTGCATTCATTCATTCATTCATCCATTCATTCTTTCATCTATTACCCTATTTATCCAACCATTCAACCTACTGTGTGGCAGGTATTGTAGCATGGTCTGGACATATGACTGTGAAGAAGAAAAGTTATTATCTAGTAGGGAATACATACAGATAAAAAAGTAAACAATCATAAAATACATTCTAAAAAACCTATTGTGATAAATGAATAGGCTTTTATAATTAGAAAAATTAAATGTGATAAGGATGAGAAACTACCAAGATAGGATGGTCAGTAAAAATCTATCTGGCCGGGTGTGGTGGCTCACTCCTGTAATCCCAGCACTTTGGGAGGCCGAGGCGGGTGGATCATGAGGTCAGGAGTTCAAGACCAGCCTGGTCAAGATGGTATAACCCTGTCTCTACTAAAAATAAAAAAAATTAGCTGGGCGTGGTGACCTGTGCCTGTAATCCCAGCTACTCTGGAGTCTGAGGCAGAGAATTACTTGAACCCGGGAGGCAGAGGTTGCAGTGAACCTGGGCAGGCGACAGAACGAGAATCTGTAAAAAAAAAAAAAAAAAAAAAAAAATCTATTCATGGAGGAGATATCATTAAGTTGAGACTTACCTAAGTGATGGCAAGGAGCTACTCATGTGAAGAAAGGAGAAGAACATTCCAGAAGGTAGAACTCCATGGACGTGGGCCTGGAGGTAAGAAATAGCTGGGCAAGGTCAGCAGCAGAAGTAAGTCCAGCCTAGCTGGATTCTAGTGAGCAAAAGGGAAGATGGCATCACCTGAGGTTGTAAAAGTGCAGAGGAAATTGGTCATGTAGGGTTTTAGGGCTCTTGGATACTGAGAAACTTGGATTATATTGAAGGCAACATGAAAAACCGCTGGGTAATTTTCAGTGTGGTGGTGACATAATGTTCATTGTAAAAAGTATCATTCAAGATGCTCTGTGAAAATCAGATGCAGCAAGGAAAGGGTGAACAAAAGAGACCTATTTGAAGTCTTTGGCATTTGTTCTGGTGAGAGATGATGGGGAGGCTTGGTGGCCAGGGGCTTGGTGATGGAGATGGAGACACATGACAAATTTGAGATGTGTTTTGGAAGGAGGAATAGCAGGATTTTCTGAAAGACTGCCTAGGAAAATGATCTATCCTTTGCCAAGAACTGAGAGTCTGGCTTGTTCAGTTCCCAGGCTTCAAAACAATAAGTTGGAAACATGTTGATTCAATGTGATCTGGCAAATAAACAGAAAACAACTAGGAAAACCTTCAAACTTAAATCATACACAAACTCTCCAGTAAACAAAGGACCCTTTCCCTGGAAAATGCACATGTCTACTTAAAAAAATTTTGGCATACAATTTCAAGTGACTCCTGGATTCCAAAACACTGTCCATGGACATCCCCTACTCCACCCACAGCAGACAAGGAAGATCCTATATGTCTGAATCCAAGATTAAAAAATCCATGAACTAGAGATGTATACTGATTCTCCTTATCCTGGAAATCTACAACTTCAAGAGTGGACAATGGCCAGCTGTCTTTCAGGCAGGTTTATACATAATCAATTTCTAGTTGATGTTCTCCAGGGACAGGTATTCCATACATATCCTTCAGGGGTCCCTGCAGTGTTAAAATGCAGTCAAGTCCCGTTTTCATTGATTCAGTCTCCTGGGAAAGGGATGGGTCGGGTCAGTCAAACTGAAGCCTTGGGAATATGAACACGTGATTATTAGGCTCTTAGTATTCTGGGTCATTCTTTTCTAATTTTGAGTTTTCAGTTTTGCTAGTAGAACATTACTTGAGCAATACATTTGAGAAAGAACCTGAAAGAGTTTGGATGCCAGAAATTATCTCTATTATTAGCTTGAATGAACACACACACTACAACAAAACAGTATATTCAAAAACAACTGGTAAATCTTTTATTTTTCACCAATAGATCCATTTTTTCCTGTGCATAATTTCTATCGTGTCTATTTCCCACATATCTTTCAAATGGAGAAAGCAAAACCACACATTCCAATACCTGCAAGATGTATTTACCTTATGCTTAAACCACCAGAACTTCCTACTCTTTCCAAGATTTGCGAAGACTTTATAATGAATCCATGCTTTACATATACTGTTTCCCTCTTCCTAGAATGCCCTTCCCACCATGTCTTCTTGGGAAACTTATACTTGTTTTTAAAGTCCATCTGTGAAGTCGCCTCTTGCAGCCTTCCTGACTCCACAGACAGAGGCACTCTTTTTTTTTCTCTCTACTCCAGTATCCTCTTGTCCATCCTGCTATCATACTACTAGTCATATTTTGGTTTTAATTATTTGTTTCCATGTCTGTTTCTCACTCTGGTTTGTTACGGGCAAGGGTGGTAACTTATTTATCTTTAAATTGCAAAATCCAGCCAAAATGTTGCACACAGTCTAAGCCCAATAAATGTATACCAAACGTATGGAACAATTCTTATAAGAGGCTCTGTGATGTGGATGCAGAAGGTATATGATGTCCTGGCCCTGGCATACCAGATCCTTACTAATAATTCCAGCATCATGTTGCTTTTATGAAAAGAAGTTCTGACTTGCGAAGCTGCGTCCACTCTCACTGTCTACTCCCCAGTAACTGTTCTCCCAGGCCACCTCTATATTCAAGACTGAGACTGCCCCTTGTAGACCTTTGGTCCCAAGACCTAACCTCATCTTTGTGCCTTCCTTTCCATAGCACAGAAATGAAAGGAAAGATCTTTTGTTTCAATTCTTCATCTTCATAATTAGATACATTTGCTGAGTGCTTACTTTTTATCAGGCACTGTACTAATTACATAAATTAACTTATTTTTGCAAGAGCTCTATTCATTTATTTCCTCATATATTTATGTATTTCATAAATATTAATTGAGCATCTATTATATGTAACCACTGTGATGTAACTGAACAGATGGACAAGGCCCTGCCTTCTTAGAGCTTCAAGTCTGCATGGTGGAGGGAAAATGATATGGGACCAATGAATTAACAAGATAATTCCAGATGGTGACAAATATCATAAGTAAAGCAAAGATAGTGGCATGACAGAGATGAAAGTAAGTGGTATGCCCAGGACCTGAGGCAGGGGAAGAGGGAGCTGGAGGATGGTGCAGCCTGGATGGCTGGATACACCTCACTTCCACTTACACTTTGGTAGCCTAGAATTAGTCACATGATCAAATCTAATGTTAAACAGGCCAGAAAAATACATTTTTTGGGTGACCCAGATGAAGGATATGGAAAAGGATTTGGGAGACACTATATGAAATATCCTTTCTGACATTCGAGTTGAGGCTGTAGAGAGGAGAGGGAAGGGTCGTCAAGATAGAAAGAATCCCACATGGGAAGGCTATGAGCTGGGGAAAAACAGCTTGGCCCATTTGGTGACTAAAAGGGTGTTATTATGTCTGGCACATAATAAGCAAGGAACAGCACACTGTAAGATGTATTAGGGGAGGCTGGAAAGAGACAGGCCATTTAGGATTTGATTCTGAAAGCGGTGAGAAACCACCAAAAGGTTTTAAGCTAGGGAGTGTCAAGATCATTTTTAAAAGCTCGCTCTCACTGTAGTGTGGATAAGTCTTTAAGGGGACAACTGGGTGGAGAGAGCCCAATTATTAGGTTGTTACAGAACGCTTCGAATAGGTGGTAGGGTCAGAGATTTTATTCTCTTTTAAGAAATCATTAAGGTAACAAAATGGATGCTTCGAGCTGGAATCTGCTGAAATCTGTCAGGGCTTGGAAGGATGGAGAAGGCACAGGAAATGTGGAACATGCCGAGACTCCAGAGTCAGTGTCTTTATTTCCTGTCTGGGAGGTGACCTCATGTGATCTACTTGAAACAATTTGGACTTTGCAGAAGGGTTTTGAATTCTAATTAAAATGGCACAGACTTTTAAGTCAAATAGAAATGGATCTAAACCAAGACACTATTTACAAGTGGTATGAGTTGGGGAAAGAGGTCTCCCCCAGTTTCAGTTCCTCGTTTGTAAAATACCTCATTTGTGTCCATCAGCTTCGCTGCGGTAACAAACACCCCCAAGATCTCATTGACTCATGACTTGCATTTGTCACTCAGCTGCTGGTTGACTGCTATGCCTCTGCTCCATGTGATTTCTTCTCCCAAGACCCAGGCTATGAGCTGAGAAACTTGCAAGCCTCTGAGAGTTTCTCTTAAGACATGGCAAGCAGCACATCTGTTCTCATGCCATGGGTCCAAGCAAGTCACATGGCCCATCTGATCATTAGGGTAGGAACGTATATTCTGCCTACAGAGCAACACCATAAGTCATACAACAGTGGGCAGGAATGCATAATAGTTTTACAGGGAAGACAGTGAAGAGTTAGGAACAAAAATATAATGCAATCTGCCACATCAAGCTTACTGAGTTACCATAGGAATTAAGTGGACGATACATACAAAGCACTTAGTGACACAATAAACACTGTATGCATAAATTTTTATTAACTAGTTCAATTTATAAATATATATATGTATATTTGCCAACACAGGATTAAAATGTGTCACTCTTTGCCTTTTACTCTCCTCTCTCCTCTCAACAACCATCTTCCATACACACCTACATGCATAAACAGTGGTGAACTTGTACAAAATGCATAGCTTTTAGTGGCACATAGACCTCAGTTTGAAACTCAGTTATGCTGCTTACTCAGTGTGACTGTCTGAGATCATTGTCCTCTCTCAGCCTCAGTCTCCTCATCTGTAAAATGGGAGAAAGCCCACATCACTGGATTGATGTGAACATTAAAACTCAGAACATTTGACTTCTCTTTCCTCTATAGATTTTCCCCAGTCTCTGGCAAGTTCTTAGAATTAAAGTATATTCCAAATATGCCAATTTGAGGCAAGTAGAGGATGTCTTCATGCCAGGTACTTAGAAAATGTAAACTTTGAGGATTTCTGCAGTAATTAGTAATGATTGTCACTCTCTTTACTAAAAGAAGCTGTGAGGCTCTTCCCTACCTGAAATGCATAGGATGTCTTGAGGGTTGCTGAATATTCCACACTATTCGTTGCTTCTATGCCATTGTTCATTCTGGCCCCTCTACCTGGAATGCCTTTTGTCCCAGATGAAATTCTTTTGGTGGACATTCTAAGATGCTTCTCACCATCCCCACCCGACCATGATAATTTGCTAAGTGACTACTCTTGACTCAGTGGTTTTAAATTCAGCTTACCCGCCCACACCTGGTATGTTAGTGGACTAGGGTGCTAATTCTTGGGGATTACTTGGGTCAAACCCCAGTCTTCCTGCTTAGCCTGAGAAACCCATTTGGGACTTTCCCTGGGTAACCCAGTACTGAAGCAAGTAGGGGCCAGTTTGTATGAATAAGGTGCTACACAATGCACAGGTCATCCTGAGATACCCAAAAAACTATCTGGTGTCAGGTCAAAAAGTGGCACAGTTCACATTGGTGTTTTAGAATGATGCCTCTGATGGCTGTAGGAGAGTATACTGGAAGACAGCAAGGCTAGGGAACAGAACAATTGTTCAGACAAGAGATGGTGCCCCAAGAAACATTCCTGGGAAATACCGCATTCCCTCCCTGTATTTCTTTGTGTTTGCTAACTGTTGGGTTCGGACAGTGCCAGGGTCTTCAGTAGAGTGATTCTCCTCCAGTGCAGTGCTACTTATGAGAACAAGCCTTTGTAAGACCTCACAGGAATTTAATATCCAAGTGCACTGTCATTCTTCTCTTGTGACTCATTTCAATTTTATTTTATAAACGTATCAGTAGGGCAACAGACTGGAATGAAAACAAACAAATGACAGTAACATGAAAGCCGCCCTCCATCAGAGAGTCCAGGAAGCAGGGCTGCAGAGTCGCATGGGGAAGTGCCTTCATTTTCTCTTTGCTGGGGCAGGATGATTTTAACTATTTTCCTGGATTTTGATGAAATTAAACTACATTCCAGGTACTTCTAGATGTTTACTCTGGGGCTCTTTTCTGGGCCACAATACTGAATTTTCCTCTGATTACCAAACTGTCAACTTTTTATTGGGATGGTGAGGGGATATTTAAATGTTTGATCCCACATTCGCACATACATCTTTTCTCTCTCTCTTTTACTTAAATTAATATACTATTTTTAATAGAGCAGTTTTAAGTTTACAGAAAATTTGAGTGGAAAATAAAGACCACTCTCATATTCCCCCTTTTCCCTGTGACACACAGTACTCCATTATCAACATCTTCATTAGAAGGGTACTTTTTTCCCAATTAATGAGCCCATATATATAAAATATATATATAAAATATATATATAGTCTTGTGTGTGTGTGTGTATAAATATATGTATATAATTTTTGGAGACACAGTCTTGCTCTGTCACCCAGGCTGGAGTGCAGTGGTCCAATCTTGGCTCACTGGAACTTCTGCCTTCCAGGTTAAAGCAATTCTTCTGCCTCAGCCTCCTGAGTAGCTGGGATTACAGATGTGCACCACCATGCCTGGTTACTTTTTGTATTTTTACTAGAGACAGGGTTTCACCATGTTGGCCAAAATGGTCTCAAACTTCTGACTTCAATGATCCACCCACCTCAGCCTCCTGAAGTGCTGGGATCACAGGCATGAACCACTACGCCTGGCCTGATGAGCCAATATTAATATATCATTATTAATTCAAGCCCATACTTTATGTTAGGGCTCACTCTGTGTTGAACATTCTAGGATTTTGAACAACGTATAATGACGTGTACCCTGCATTACAGTATGACACAGAAGAGTTTCACTGTTCTAAAAATCCTCTGAGCTTCACCCATTCAGCCTTCCCTCTCTGTCCCTGAACCCCCGGCAACTACTGATGTTTTTACTCTCTCCATAGTTTTACCTTTTCCAGAATGTCATAAAGTTAGAATCAGATACAAGGTAGCATTTTTGATGTCTCCTTCTTGTACCATTTTCCTTCATGTTTTCATGTCCTTTTCAGCTCACAACACACACACACTTACACACACACGCTTACACATGCACACACACACACGCACACATACACATGCACACTGTCCTTCCAAAACTGAATGGAAAAGTTGAGAAAAACCCATACCTAACTTGGCTCACAAAATTGTTAAGTTTGAGAGGGCATTTGGGGGGTCTTTTTCTCTCTCTCCCTGCCTTCCTGTCAGGAAGTAAACACTGACATTTTACCCAACTCACAAGGGCCTGGCATCTCCTCCTGGCTTGGTCTGTTCACTTCCTGTTTCCCTAAAAGCAAGGGCCTCTTTGCCTGTGCTGTGCCTGAGCGGTAATTACCTTTTGTCTGTTCTGCTGCCTTCAAATTATTTTTCCCACCTTCAGAGCAATTGCCTCCTACTTCTTATCTCTACTGTGATCTTCTACAGGGCACAAGGGACCTGTCTCTTGACTCTCATATTTTTGCTTCTGATGTTAAAAAGTCCCCTTGAACTTGCATTTTACAGACACCAGCAAAGCCCAAGTGTCTTCACATAACCTGACACTTCCCGGGGGCAGGGTGTTTGCAATTATAGCCTGAGCTGGCTGCGGGATCAGAGCGTTGCCCAGGCCCGGCGAGGCCTGGCCTGCAGAGCACCTTTGATGAGTGATGGGGTTATTATTATGAATGCTATGCGAGAATGCTGGTAAAGTCCCGTGGCAGGAGGGCTTTTCTCCCTTCATCTTGCCTTAGTGTAGACAGACAGACATATACATACATATATGCATATACTGGGAGGCAGGCTGGCTAGGGGGAGAAGGAAATGAAGTTAGAGGAAATTCTCACACATTTTGGAATGATCTTTCTGCCATGCCTCTGTCTTCCCAGAGTCTCCTCTTTCTCACTGACAGGCCATCCTCTCTTAAGGGCCATGAGGATAGTTTACTACCAAATTGAAGAGCCAACCTCTTTTTCCAGCTTTTGTATTCCAACACCCTTCCTTCCCTTTTATCTTTTTTGTTGAGGCTTAGGATTTCTTTCTTTGGAGGCATTTTCTGCCACTTTTGTCTCTTGCAGAGAAAATTAAAAATACCTAAGTAGAAGGATAGCGATCCTAGCTATTTGCATAGATAGGGTGCTTCTCTAGGGAAACAATTTTTTCCCACTCTTCCATTGTGTGTGTCTCTGTTCTGTGCTGCAGAGTGTTGATCACTGTTCATTTATGCCTTTTTGGTAAATCTATGTCCCTGTGGGTGGGCCCAGCCTTCCCTGAAAGAGGGAGGCACACCCAGTGTTAAATGTCTGGGGAGGAGGCCATACTCAGCCAGAAAATGTGATCTTAAAAGCTTTGGCAAGGAGCCTCCTAGTCCTTCCACTTTGGTTTCAAACTTTGAGGAGACTTGATGCCTTTGGAGGACAGCAGCATTTCAGGGCTTCAAGATGGCCTCCCTGATGGGAAGGTGTGATGGGAAATGGGAAGGGGCCCCCAGGCTATGTGTAATGAGCTGAAGGTGGGAAGCCACCCTCATCTTGTTAAGTGGCATGGCTGCTTGTTTCTTTCCTGTTCATTCCCTTCAATTAACCTAACCCCTTTAGAAAAGTCTTCTGGAACCTTTGAAATGTCTCTTTAAAACACTACAGAATCCAGGGACGGACTTTGCCTCATCATTTCAGGAGAGCAGTAAAGAGGCTGGAATACCTCCCAAGATCAGCTGGAGCAGCGGGGAATGTTCTGGATTTCATTTGCAAACATGACTCAAATTTAAAATCATCATCATATGCCTGTCATTATGTTCTAAATCTCAAAACATCCTTATGAAGTGGCACTGCTCTTGCTCCCATTTTACAGATGAGGGAGCAACATTTGAGACAGTGTATGTCAACTATCCATCCTCATTTTATGTCCTCTATTTTCTGATATCCTTGGAAGATTTGCATTGCATATTAAAAAGGAAGTGGAATGTTTTTGTTACATTTTTACAACACGCAAAGCACCTTCGTGTACTTGGTCTTCTATCTAGATGGTTAAATTCCATGGATAAAACAAGACAGAGGCTTTTCTGTTTTTGTTTGTTTTTAAATTTTTAAGAGCTGGGCACTGCAATCTGGGTTGTATGATTTATTGGAAACCATGTATAATAGATAGAGGGGATGGAATTCAAAATTATTGCAAGTCCAGGACTTAATCCTCTAGCACTTGATTTTGGCTTCATTCAGAATCTGTTCATGCATGGAAATGCCAAAGATTGGGAACATAATCTCGATAGTCTCAGCAGCACACTGGGAATAGGAAGGACTCCCAACTCCCAGTGGACCATAGACCTGCTAGGTCAGACTTTCCATGTGTTTGTTTAGTTCACTGGAAGTGGCCAGGGAGATTCCTACTAATGTGCCCAATATCTCAGTGTATCAATTAATAGGCTCTGTGAAAAAGTCAAGAAGATGTGGGAGATTGAAATAATCATGTGGATACCTTGGTTCTACACCTGTGGTTTTGCCAACTCACAGGACATGGAGGAAACATTTGATGTTGTTTTTTCTGCTTCAAAGGTTCCAATGATTTCTCTTTCTCTGCTTCAGCCACCACAGGTTACTGACAGACCAAAATATCCTGACAACCCCCAAATGCCAGAAGGAGAGAAGGGGTTTGTAAATCTGAGGACCTTGACTACTTTTGTAAGAAGGAATTACCTGCTAAGTATGGTCTCAGAAAGAAATTCTCTTGGAGGTTACCTGAGAACAAGTGGAGGAAGCAAGCCATAGCCTTTTTGAAATTGTAATAATATTCCAAGACAAATGTTTCCCAGGGTCTGGGATTTTACCTTCTCTCTGTCCTACAATCAGGGTGTAAGATGGAGGAATGCACTTCCTGTCTCCAAGCCACAGTTTCTCGTCCATAGAATGGGGAGTTTGGATTTCTAAGATTCCCCCATCTCATGCTTTGAATGGGATCAGACTGGGAATTCAAAAGCCTCCACTCACTGGGAAAGGGAGGCAGCCAGGATGGGACAGGGCTTGTATTAAATAATGAGAAAGAAGCATGGTGACTATGACTTGAGTCAGTCCGGAAATAAAATATAAGGAGTTCTGATCTGAGGCAGAAGAGGACAGCAGAAATTCTCCTAGGAGTGGTAGTCAAGCCAGGTCAGGCTTGGGTCAGGCTGCCTGGTTCAGAGACTGGCATCAGTGTGTGCAGAGACATTCTTAAGGCCAGACAGGTGTCAGGGCCCAAGCCAAGTGGACTGGAGGTCAGAATAGGGCTTCAGTTCTAAAAAAGGTGCCTGGCTGAGGGCAAAGCAGGCCTGAGTCAAAGCCCAGTCACCCAGACCTCACAATCATGACTGGAGTGGCCGCAGACAGACCCATAGTGGGTGCAGGAGATCCCAAGTTTATGACAGCAAGAGTCATTCCAGGCTTACCTACGTTTTCAGGGCAAATACAGGACTGAGTCTAGGCTGGAGGGTTAGAGAAGTTGAAACAGACACCTTTAGAACTGAAGTGTGATGTTTTCATTAATCTGAATTCAAACCATAGCCAATATATATGGTGTGCTTTCTCTGTGCCACTCTAAGTGTCTCACATGTGTGAACTCCCTGGCAGTCTAGTAGTATTAGAGCTTTTGCTTATTAATCACTATGGTAGCAGGTCATTAAAAAAATAATTAATTACTGTGTTACCAATATCAAAATATGGTAATATTCGCCTCTTCACCTGTGACCACCACCATAGGAGAGTCCAGGCAAAAATACAGAGATCAGAAGGGGCAAATGGAACCTTGTGCAGGCTGAAGACTCTTAGGAATATAGGCCCTTGAAATGTCCCCATCTATGTGGGTTTCATTGTCAACCCTTCTTTCTTTGGCAGGGTCAAGGGCATTTGACCTGTTAATACACCTATTGCTTTTCCAGCAAGCCCTACGTCTTTCTAGTAAGGAGTCAATGCCCCTAAGCTGGAGGCCATGGGAGGTGACTCCAGGCACCATTTTTGAACTTCTCCTAAAAATGTCCCTTTGGTTCCTTCAGGCTTTGTCTTGGGTAACTATGGAGAACCTGACGCAGTAAGTTAAAAGGTAACAAGAAGTCTTTTAAAAATTTTGAATTACATTGAACATATGTCTGAAATGTAAGAAGGGGGAAGCCCTCTTTCTTACCATTTCCATCCTTCCTGACCATGACCCCTGGGAATCAGAAGTCCCAGGCACAGCTTAGCCTTCTAACCCTGGTGTTTTGCCCTCCATGATCTCTCCGAATTTCTCTCCCTTTCCTCCCTTTACACTAAAAATGCCCTAGTTCTAGCCTTCCTCATTTCGTTAATAATTAAGCTGTCTGATTTACCTCCCTGCCTCCTGATTGCCCTCTTCAATCTGTCCTTGTCTCTGTCAGCAGCAGCATCGTCCTGATCATGACCACAAAGATCTCCTACCACGGAAAGACAGGTATTCAGAATCCGCATCACATGTCCAGATGCCCTATGATGTGCCCTGAAACAACCTCCGCTGTCTTAGCTTTCACTCACATTTTCTATAATTTCCGGGCCCAGCAGGCCTGATCTTGTTCTCAACTTCCCTAACTTAGTCTCCTCCATCTGTCAGAAATAGCCTTTCTCTATCTCCACCTGAGATTAATGTATCCTGGAGAGTCTATGTCTCTTTTCAGTGTCCATATCAAGGGCCAGCTCCTACAGGAAGCTTTTCTATACCTCCAACCTCCAACCTCATTCCTCATCATTAGGAAAGATCACTTTCTCATTAGAAACCCAAACCTCAGCATCACATAATATGCCCATTTAACAAACCTGCACATGTCTGCCCTGAACCCAAAATAAAATAAAATAAAATAAAACAAAAAAAGAAAAAGAAAATCTACACTGATGAGAATAAAGAGGATCAAACCCAACTTTAAGTTCCTGACTCTAACTTTGTACCTTTATTTTAGTGCCTCTCAGAATTATGTGTTTGTGTCCACATTAACCATTGGCTGGGATCATCATAAGTGAATCACCATGTTCCCCAAACCAAAATCTGCCCTGGCACACAGGAAGCTTATCTTAGTATCTCAGTGTGGTATATATGTATACACACACTGTACACATGAACACATATCTATGTGATGTTTCCAAACACAGATATGTGCTCATATCCAAAGACAGTTGTCATTGAAAGTATACACAAGAAACTCTGACAAACTTCTGGAACATGGGGATAGGAGGGTGGGCTGAAAGAGAGCATTTAGTAGGTTTACATTTCTTTATGTATTCTTGACTCAAAATCAGTATATCATAATTTAATAACTTACAATTTATTAAAATGAAAAATAAAATAATTCATGTTAATTGTAGAATACATACATCTGTAAAGAAGAATGAATCAAACAGGAATAATTTCCAGAGACTCACAATCTACATACATTCTATTTATGTGATTAGATTCATGTCATGTTATTCTTATGTTTCCTTTTTGCCAGTTAGCATTGTATGGAGAGTACTTCTCCATTCTCTATCATTGGGCATGTAAATTGTTAACCACTTTGGAATACTGCAAATAATCATATAACGAATATACATATACTTAAATCTTTGTGTGCATTTGTTATTATTTACTAGGTTAGATTCTTAGAATTAGAACCAATGGCTTGAAGGGAATATTATCATTTAAGGTTTTAATCCATGTTGCCAAAATGTTTTACCAATTATTCTAACCAACATTGTAAGAAAGTATCCATCTCACAATACCCACATCAGAACCAGGTATTACAATTTTTAAAACCTCCCAAACATTTTTTTTTCTTTTTCTTTTTTTTTTTTTTTTTGAGACAGAGTCTCATTCCGTCTCCCAGGCTGGAGTACAGTGGCAGTGACTGCAACCTCTGCCCCCCAGGTTCAAGTGATTCTCCTGCCTCAGCCTCCTGAGTAGCTGGGACTACAAGCATCTGCCACCATGTCCCACTAATTTTTTGTGTTTTAACTAGAGTTTCACCATATTGGTCAGGGTGGTCTTGAACTCCTGACCTCAAGTGATGCTCTCACTTCTGCCTCCCAAAATGCTGGGATTACAGGCTTGAACCACCGTGCCCAGCCCTAACATTTTCTTTATGGATTCTCCCTTTACTTTTATAATGAGAGCACCTCTACCCTGACATGAATCAGATGCATTATTGTTTCTTGTCAATTCTTTTACTACTTATTCTTTAATATTTGAATTTTTGATCAATTTAAATCAAATTAGGTAAATTTTATGAGGTAAGGGAGGAGATATTTGCTTTGCTATAATTTCCGTATATTTAACTAATCATCCATGTCATATTTATTTAATAATCCTTCCCCACACTTTAAATAATTTGTAGTCTTATTTTTGTTCTGTGTTTGATTTACTATAGCTATATAGTATGATTTGACAACTGATAGGGTAGATTTCACCTTTTTAATCATTTATTTTATATTCTGGGGTCATTCTCATGCATTCATTTTGACTAAATGAATCATAAAGAGGCTGTCAAGTTTTCAACACAGATCCAAGTGGAATTAAAGTTTTTTTTCTTACTAATATTTGGGAACCTCATTCCTTTCTTCCTCTTTGTTCTCTTCTTCCTCCCTTCCCTCCTTCTCCTCCTTCTTATTCTATTCTTCTTTCTCTTTTTCATTCTCTTCTTCTCCTTCCTTCCCTTCCTTTCCTTCTCAACTTCATCTTCTTCATTTCTCCATCATTATCATTTTCTGTTTATTGATTACATTTAAATAATAACTATTTCATAGAGAAAATTAAAAATAGACATAGTGATCAAATGTTGACATGTTGTTTTTTGTGTATGTTTCAAATATTTTTAAATTGACATCTAAAAGTTTATAGAAACAGGCACATTTTTCCACCTAAATTTCCTTCTGCTCTCAAAAGTAAGCAACATTATAAAATGCTGCACTGTCAGCAAACCACCATGGCACATGTATACCTATGTAACAAACCTGCACATTCTGCACATGTATCCCAGAACTTAAAGTATAATAATAATAATAATAAAAATGCTGCACTGTCTTGTTGTGTGTTGTTTTGTGCATTTTTAACCTCTAATTTCACAGCATACTTATTTGTCCATAGCAATATATATAGTGTTTTGTATATTTAAAACCTCTGTACAAAATGTGTTAGGCTGAACATGTCCTTTTGCAATTTAATTTATTCTGGTTAATAATATGTGACTTTTCTTCATCACAGTATGTTGGCTATAATAACCTTATCCTTGGCTATTTAGAACGTTTCTTCTATTTTAATGCTAACTTCAATTGACTCAAATTTTGTTGATGTCTTGTGCAACCAAAAGCCTAAATGAGATCAGTCTTCGGTGAGTGTGTGTGTTTTTTTAATGCTTTCTTGATTAGTCTGACATGCTCACCCAATCGGAAAACACTAGTGCAGAAGAGGGAGAGCCTAATATCAACATTACCTAGGTATTAGAAGAATTGAGATATTATCATATAAACCTGGCATGATAGCTAGGAGAGAACCTGTTCTGCTGGGAGAAGGCCCCTGCTTAGGGCTTCTCTTTCCCTACATGGGAATCCCTGAAGGAGAGTCCTGCCTGTGATCTTCATTTAGAAGGCTAGTGCTGGCCACTGCTTGGTTCTCATCAACCCATCCTTGAGCCTAGTACAACACCTGTTTGAGCAGAATTCTGATCACAGTCTTACTCTGAATTTGGTATCCTTAAAGCACAACCCTTAAATTCCCTAATTATACCTCACCTAGATTTTCCCACATTGTATTTCCACAGATATCCCCAATCTCATGTTAAATCTGAATTGAATCTGTCATATTATAGCCTGGCTCTTCTCTCACCAACTATTTGGGGGTAATGTAGTGATTCATTTTGTTTCCACGTATTATTGTAAGTTCTTACTACCTCCTTCCTCCATCTAGGTTCAGTTTTTCCCCTGCTTTTAACACCTTGGTCCAGGCAGCTACACTATTAAACTGAACTAGGATGGCAAAATCATTTTTTCACATATGCTAACCATGAATGATTGGTGGTGATGTTATGGAAAAATATGTTGAGAATAATTTTGAGGAAAGATCTGGATTCAGATAGAAAGAACTATCTGCCATTGGTAAGTAAAGTGATGTTGCATACTTGTATTCCTATCGTCGCTTATTTTATCCCATCCATGATGAGAACTGATGTTTATAAAACCTCTGACTATGAACATACAATGAGAGTATTAAGCGAAAAACGAGTAACAAAAATTAAAAATAAAACACTTTTGTAATCAAGGTCAGAGAGAATATTCTTTTACTTTTTCCATTACATTATTCGTGTATGCCTAATGGTGTGCAGTATTACTTTCCATGTATAAAAAAGAAATCATACAATAGAGTGCATAGAGAAGTGGAGAAATGGAGAATAGTTCTCAAAGTTATTTGATCTGACAGATTATCTTCCAAAGATGAGTGCAACTGTATTTTCCATATCACAAGCTCTTCTGGAATATTAAACTCTGCCCCCATCAAGAGGTGGTGTCTGTGTCTGTTCTCCTTGAATTTGGGTGGATCTTCCCGACTGCTTCAACCAAGAGAGTCCAGTAGAAATGATACTGTATGATTTCTGAGGCTAAATCATAAGAATGCCATGCATTTTAATTTTGTTCTTTGAGGGTTGCTGGCTCCTAGAACCCAGCCAACATACTGTGATGAAGCCTACACAACTGTGCAGAGGCTCATGTGGGGAGGACTCAATGCTCACTGATCTATAGCCTTGGCTGAGTCATGATCAACTTCCAGCCATATAAGTGAACCATCTTGAAAGAGACTTCACCAGCACCAAGTTGAGCCACTTGATTATGTTACCAAAGATCACCTGTTTCCTATCATCTTCCTTCTGAGACTTGTTTAGAATGAGTTTGGAAGCTGTGTTTTGCTCACCCTGAAGACTGAATATAAGAAAATATTGCTCAAGTTCTGGATGATGCAGCTGCTGAAGTAATCTGTCGTGCACTTTCCTTCAGGAATCCTTACCTATTTGTTCAGGTGTTCCACAAGCCTTCTTATCTTGGAATTCAATAATACTTATTGTGTGGTTGCTTATTGTTCCGTAGACACCCTGAAGCTTTGAAGCTTTGTCTCATGTCTTCAAGTAATGTTCTCATGTTTACCTGCTGACATTCATTCAAAGGTAGAGGCTGCATCTCTCCAAGTGTGGAATAAAACAATCAGATGTCACTAAGATATTGTGTAACAATTCATACTAAAAACATGATATTGTCAGTCAAGAAGAAGAGATTAAAACAAACACTTTGAGAGTTCATGAGTAGAAGGATATACAGCCTTGCATTTATGATAATATGGTGCATTTTACCTACCTTGCAGCAGAAAGAGATATCTGATTCCATACACAGCAATGTAACTGCTTAAAGTGCTCCTGAAATTCAGACAAAATAAATTATAAATAGTATCAAGATCAAAGAAGCTAAGAGTCCCTATGTTTGACATAGGCACACCAAAGTTTGATGTATATGTTCATTTCTCAACACTGCAAGTCTGTGGAGAAACCATCAGAAAGCACACTGAAAATAGAATGGGCTTCTGTTCAAAACAGAAAGCTCCTGCCTGTTTTACTGAAGTCTACCAGATTTTCTGTCAGAAATTTTGTATAGTTCAGAGGCACAAATGCTCTTTTAGGTCCTTTGAAGCACTGGGTTTAATATTGGAATTTAATCTTGGCTCCAATCTCCAATTCCTTACATAGTCATTCAAGCAATCTTGGGGACCAAGTCTTCCAATAGCATAGTGATATTCATGCTTGAAGTGGGAGGAATAGATATCCTCCTCATTAACAAGGGACCAGAGATCATGTTTCATAGGGAAAATACTCATGTATGCAAAAATGTAACTTTTCCATTAATTTTTTTAGTACTGGAATTAACTTAGCTCATTAGCTTCCACTTCTACCTAGTAGCAGGGACTGTAATTTTGCTAATTCAGGTGACCCATTATTTCTATTTTCAAGTTTAGTTTATTTTAGGTAAATTTTTAAATTCATAATGTTTTTCTGCCCTTCTTTCTTCTCTTCCAAAAGAGGTTATTCTAACTTCCTAATGGGTTTACTTTTGTAGTAGTTGTTTTTATATATATTTGTAATATATATTTTT
>NW_012101477.1:1320723-1336211 GCF_000951045.1 Mandrillus leucophaeus
GTGGACAGCAGGGCTGGCGAGGACCCCAGGCTGCGGACAGCAGGGCTGGCGAGGACCCCAGGCTGTGGACAGCAGGGCTGGCGAGGACCCCAGGCTGTGGACAGCAGGGCTGGCGAGGACCCCAGGCTGCGGACAGCAGGGCTGGCGAGGACCCCAGGCTGTGGACAGCAGGGCTGCCTTGCTGACTCTGGGGGTTCCTTTTGAGAAACTGCTACACCTTCAAGTCTGAAACGTTCCTCCCGGCAGAGGCACTGCAGGTTTGTTTCTAAGCAGATTTCAGATCGAAGCTGTTGCAAAGACCATCGGGTCTACCCTGCAGCCAAGAGAAGAGACTATTATTTTCTCTAGGTCGGACATTCCATTTTCTCCACACAGAAAAAATGGCCTTTTTGCTGTGTGCTAAATGCTTGGATTTCTTATCTGCCAGAGGTGGTTTGAACAATGAATAATTTAAATGGACTGAGTTTCGTATAGAGATTGGCTTCAGATGACTCACTAAAAATGTGCATTTTATTATTCCAGATGGACTTAAGTGATATTAAAAATTCATACGTAAGAAAAAAAGAGATTCCATTCAGTTCAGAGCAGAAGTGGATGGCGGTGAAATGCAGTCTGAAGACTGAGGTGAGCCCTTTCAACCTTCAGCCTCTTCCCTCTTTCCGCCCAGGCCCCCACCCGGAAATCACGCAAAATGCGGACTTCAGGGATAATTTGAAGGTTCCTGGCTGCTTCTGTGACGTTCCAAATACATGGAAAAACCTAATCACCATCAAACCTTTGAGTCTCTTGGCTCTGCTTCTGGCTTTTTGTTTAAAACAGGAGTTCTCACAGCAGGGTCCCTGGAGTAGCCGCGGTTGTATCACACGAGAATTTATTAGAAATGCAGATCTCAGGTTCCATGCCAGACCTCCTGAGTCGGATGGTCAGGGATGGGACCCAGTAACCTTCGTGTTCTGCAGATTCTGATGCAGGTGCAAATGTTGAGATTTACCAGTCCGTAATCCACTGACTAAAGCCCTGCTGCTGACACCAGTTGCCAACTTGCCAGTCCTCTCTTTGCAGCCCTGTGCTAAGTTGTTTATACTTCTTAGCTCACCTTCCCGTCATACCGGGAAGCAAATGCTTCAGTACGGAAGGCGTGTCTGGGTGGCGCCTCAGCGTGTGCACACACGTTGTTCCTGACTAGAGGAACACATACCAAGCTGTGGCCACCCCGGGTGGACATTACAGCTGATTTTTTACATTTTCTTTTCAGACTTGTTGTGACTTTTCAGATTTTCATTAAAAGCTATTTTTTAAAGTTTTTGTTGCCTTCTACCTTTTTCTCCACCCCTCCTCTTCCTTCTCACTCTTTCTAGAATCTACCGTGTCTGCCCATGCAGATTGCTCAGCTTCCACTCAGGGCTGTGGGCAGTTTGGCCAGCTCATGCCAGGCCCTTGTACATTTCAGGGGTTTAGAAGGGATTATGGATTTTCAAAAAACTTTTAGATCTTTAAACCTTTTTCCCTGCAAGGCAATGGTAATATTTCTCATTGAAAAAGCATAGAAATATGACATAAAAATGAAAGCTTTTTTCATTTCACCCCTCTTCCCTCCCTGCCCACGACCCACCCAGCGGTAATTCTGTTTTAAGTCTGGGATGGAGCATTGTAGATTCTAAATATGCAAATGACAACATCTGGATGGTATTTTCAAAACAAGGTCACTGTTTATAGTGTTTGTAATTTACTTTTTCCCCCTAAGATTTTCTTTTAATATTGTGTCTTAGATGCCTGTGTTGGTTAATATAAGCTTGTTATAGTAACATATTAATTATATAATATATTATGTAAAATACATATTATTTTTACAAAAATCAACTTTGTTGGTATATAACTCACAAAAAATAAAATTCATTATATTAAAGTGTATATTTTGTCAGTTTCTAAACAAATAGCCTGCCAGAATTTTGACTGGGATGGTGTTGAATGTAGACCAATTGTGGGAGAATTGCCATTAACAGTATTGAGTCTACCAATCCATGGACATGGTAGATCTCTCAATTTATTTAGACCTTTAATTTCTCTCAGCATTGCATTGCAGTTTTATGTTTAGAGGTCTTGTACATATTTTGTTAAATTTGTCCTAAGAGTTTTATATTTTGAGATGATAGCATAAATGGTATAGTATTTTTAATTTTATTTTTCAATAGTTTCTTTGTGAGGTATAGATTTAAATTGATTTCTGAATGTTGAACTTGTATTCTGCAATCTTTTAAAATTCACTTGTTAGTTCTAATAACTTTTTTTTTAGTTTCTTTAGGACACTGCATTTACATGATCATATTGTCTCCAAATAAGGGCAGCTTTAATTTTTTGTAACCTGTATGACTTTTATTAGACTTCAGTAACAATATTAAATAGAAGCGGTGAGAATTGACATCTTTCCTTATTCCAGAACTTAGAGAATAAGAATTCAGTCTTTCATTATTGATTATGGTATTATTTGCAGCTATTTCATAGATAATCTGTATAATATTGTGGCAATTTTCTTCTATTTCTAGTTTTATGAGATTTTTTAATCATAAAATGTGTTAAATTTTGTCACACATATGAATATGTGTTTATACTGAAACATGACTAGATGTTTTATTCTTTATTCTGATTATACAGTAAATTTTCAAATGTTAAGCCAGTCATGAAACTCTGAAATCTACTTTTTATAATGTACTACCTTTTTATATCTAGATGATTATAATTTACTACGGATTAAGGATTTTTGTGCTTTTTTTCATAAAGAATATCAATCTAAAGTATGCTTTTCTTGTAATATTTTGTCTGGTTTTGGGTAGGGGTAAAAGAGGCCTCATGAAATGATTTGAGAAATCTTCCTCCATACTCTCTTTTTGAAAAAGTTTGAGTAGAATTGTTACTTATTTTATAAATATTTATTGGAATTCACCAATGAAGTCCTCTTGGCTTGGAGTTTTCTTTGTGTGGATGTTTCTAATTAAGGATTTATTTTAAAACTTGATATGGGATTATTCAAATTTTCGATTTCTTCTTGAGTCAATATTGATAATCTGTATCTTTCAAAGAATTTATTTACTTGAGCTAAGTTGTCAAATTTATGAGCATACATTTGTTTATTATATTCCCTTATTTATTACTCTTTAAAATTTCTGTAGATTTGTAGTGATGTCCACATTTACATTCAATTATTGGAATTGTTTCTTCTTTTTTAAAAATGCTATTAGTCTATTTAAGAGCTTATAAATTTTATTTGTATTTCTACAGAAACAGCTTCAGTTTCATTTATTTTTCTGTTTCGTTTGTCTAATTTTTATTTCATTGGCTTCCTCTCTTATTACTTTCTTACTTCTATTCCCTTCAGGTTTAACTTACTCTTTTTTATAGATTATTTAAATGAAAGCTCAGGTCACTCATTTTATATGATTTTTGTTTTCTAACATAAGCACTTAATATACATTTCCAGCTATGTGCTGATTTAGCTCCTTTCCACAATTGTTTTAATATTTTTTGATGTCATTATATTATATAGACATTATATTTTAAATTGTCTTCTTTTCAAAATATTTTATAATTTTTCTTGTGATTTATTCTTTTACTCACAGTCTATTTAGATGTGTGTTGTTCGATTTGTAAATTTTGGAGATGCTTTCACATAGAATATTTGTATTCTTGGTTATAATTTGATTTAATTTTTTTCAGAGAAGATACTCTGAATAATTTTAGATATTTTGGATTTATTGATACTTCTTTTATAACCCACAATATAATATAACACCATATAGTCTTCCCTGTGCACCTGAAAAGAATACATATTCTCTTGTTGAGTGGACTATTCTAAACATTTCACTTAGTTCAGGTTGGTTTTTAACGTTATCAAAGTCATCTATACCTTTACTACCTGTTCTAATAATTACCTGCTGCCTTGTCCTGATATACTGAGTGAGGAATGTTGAAATCTTTAACTGTAATTATAAATTTGTCTCACTGCCTTTTTAGTTCTATCAACTTTGGTTTCAGGCATTGTTGAAGCTCTGTCATTAGGTGTGTGTACAGATTGAGAATGTTATGTCTTCTGGATGTACTTTCCAGTTTTTCATTATAAAATGCTTCATATTATTTCTGATAATATTGCTTATCCTGATGTCTACATCATATAATATTAATACAGACATTCTAGCCTGTGTCTAGTGTTTGTTTGCACGGTATTTAATTTTGTATCCTTTAAC
This sequence comes from Mandrillus leucophaeus, assembly GCF_000951045.1. Taxonomy (NCBI): domain Eukaryota; kingdom Metazoa; phylum Chordata; class Mammalia; order Primates; family Cercopithecidae; genus Mandrillus; species Mandrillus leucophaeus. The sequence continues at coordinate 1,324,962 of NW_012101477.1, forward strand.
TTTTAACAACATTATGACTTTATATTTAAAGAGGGCTTTCTACAGTTGGCCTATATTTGGATATTGGCTTTTTATCCTCTCTGACAGTCTGTCTTTTAATTGGAGTGTCAAGATTAGTAACATTTAATGTAGCTATTGATAAAGTAAGTTTAAATCTACAATCTTGCTATTTATTTTTTTCTGCATCCTTTTTTTGTCAATTATTGTTTTAGTATTCTATTATTTCCACTATTGGCTTATTAGTTAGCCCTTGCTTTAGTTTTTAGTATTGCTCTAGGGAATATAACACACACCTTTAACTAACTTCAGCCTACCTTTAAATGATATCATCTCACTTCATGAATAATGTAAGAATCTTAAATTATATACGTTATATGCTTTCATTTATCCCCTTCCATCTTTTGTTTTCATTCAATTTTATTCATGCCTGTGTTATAAATAGCATTATTCTTGCTTCAAACATTTGTCTTTTGAATAAATAAAAAATGAGAAGAAGTGTTTTATATATACTCAGTTATATATACCATTTCTAATGTTTCTCATGCCTATTACGTAGAGCTAAGTTCTCAGCTGGCATCATTTTCCTTCTGCTGGAAGAACAGCCTTTAATATTTCTTATAGTGCAAGTCTGCTGGTGATGAATTATTTCAGTATTATTTATCGGAAACATAATTTAACCCTGATTTTTGAATTTTCACTTTTCTCTGTGGAAGAGAACTTGAAGAATTTTACCAGGGGAGTTTATAAATGCCATGCTTATATTTGCATTCCAGGAATATCCTTTTGACAGTCTAATATCCTTTGGACAGTCCCAATTGTTTGGCTTGGGAAAAGTCTAAAAGCAACAGGAACAGTCAGGAGGCTGTTAAAATAATCCAGGGGAGATATAATAAGGTTTCAAATGAGTCAATGGTGGTAGGGGTGATGATAAGAAGCCTGGTTTAGAAGATAATTGTGTCATCTGAACTTCGGTATCAAATATAAATGGAGTTGATGACTCCCTGCACTTTGGTTATGGCTCTTAAGTAAAGAGAGGCTCTGTTTACTGAGGTGATAATCTGTAGTATGAGGAATTTGTTTGTGAGATCAGTGGTGCTCATCTTCATGACGGTGCAGGCCCTAGGACTGGGGGACTGTCCCAGATGCCATGTCTGGCATGCAAGTTCTCCCCTGAGATGAACCTCTTATGTGTTTGGGGCCCAGGTATACGTCCAGCTCTTGGTTCACTGCACACCAGAGAAATAGAGACTGATTTTGTCTAAGTCACTGAGCATGGACTCTGGCTTTAGATGCTAGGTGCATGATATTGAGGGTCTCTCACTTCCAGGACTTTAGCTCAGATTCTCTTCTCCTTCTGACCTGCACTGGGCAGTTATGGATAATGTCCTTAGGCTAAAATAACTTCAGGTCAGCACCTCTGCACACAGTCCTTGGCCTGTGGCCTCTCTCATTGCATCAGCCTCACCAGGCTCTTGTTCTCTCTGTTTCTGCTGTCCCACTGGTTCCAGCAAGTCGTACAGCTGAGTTCACCCCAAGTTATGACATTATTTAGACTTTTCCTTTCAACTCGGAATGTGAAACAAGGATAAATCATTCAACCTCCATCGCCCATTTAACCCCTGTGTAAACTGTCTGAGGAATATAATGATAATTACCTTTTTCAGGGACAGAGTTAGGGGGAGAGTCAATTAAGGTTTGCACTGTGCTTTGAGATCTTTCAATGAAAGGCTCGGGGTTATTACTGTTAACAAGATACCAGAGGGATATTTGCCAGCAGTGACTCCCTTTGAGCTAGCATGTCTGTCATTAGTAATGTGGGGGCTTGGCACAGAGTCATGGGAATGTTTTAATGGCTTCTGTTCAACCCCAGAAATAGATTGTGAAGTTGCAAAAAGAAATGCTTGTTTTCTCTGCTCTCCTCTGTTTCTGTACACGTGGTAACTCTCAGGGGAGATCTCAGGTTCTTTTGTTAAGGGCCAAAGAAGTGAGAAACAGGGTCTTATGCTGCCTCAATAAATTCTGACAGAAGATAGTGGTCAGGCCTGTTCCAGAGACTGATTTAGAGAGGGGCTATACCACCAGATAGTAACTCTGGCCTAAACTGTAGTTCTGGAACTCCTGGGGAGCTTGCTAATCCACTGAAGTTTGGGAGTGATAGGTAATATTAGTAAGTTGTGAGTGATAGGTATATTAATATTACTTCCTAAATAAATATTTAGAAAATGTTTGTTAATTTAAACAAGTGATTTTATTCCTAAACCAACTCCCAGATGCTTTTCAGAGCTGTCTCTGTGAGTCAGGAAAACAGTGTTTTCTGCCTGGGATGTGTGGACTTGTTTCTAAGACCTGGGGAAGGAATATACGTGTCCAACCAACTTGTGTTTGGCCCTTCATTGGCAGAGTCCATGCTATAGCTTAATTTTCAACCAATTGATAAACCTTTCTTTTAAAAGCTCCCATCACTCTCTCTTCCTCAGTTTTTTTTCCTTTATTTTTTACTCCATTCTTTGCTTTATATTTAATCAATTCTTTTCTCTACTCATCAAGGCAAGATGATAGACTGCAAAAAGCAGCAGATATGTGGAAATGAGAAGTAGCTTTGACTCTTACTGATGGTGACCTTGGACAAGTCATTTAACCCCTACAACATTTACTTTACCCTCTGAAAAATGTGGTGATAACCCAGGGTCCCAGCAGGATGGCTAAGAGACGACATGGACACAGTTGTTTCAGGTGTTGCAGATGCAGAGTCACATACACTTGTGAAGCTACTGAATGTAAACAATAGGGTATAGTGGAGACTCTGGCCAACTGGAGCATTCTTGCCCCATCCACAGGGAGCAGCTATTATTCTGTTATAGTAAATGTTTACCAGACTTTCTTTCTTTTTTTCTTTTTTAAAATTATACTTTAAGCTCTGGGGTACACGTGCATCACGTGCAGGTTTGTTACATAGGTATACACATGCCATGGTGGTTTGCTGCACCCATCAACCTGACATCTACTTTAGGTATTTCTCCTAATGCTATCCCTCCCCTAGCCCCCCACCCCTCGACAGGCCCCGGTGTGTGATGTTCCCCTCCCTGTGTCTATGTGTTCTCCTTGATCAGCTCCCACTTTTGAGTGGGAATGTGTGGCATTTGGTTTTCTGTTCTTGTGCTAGTTTGCTGAGAAAGATGGTTTCCAGTGTCATCCATGTCCCTGTAAAGGACATGAACTCATCCTTTTTATGGCTGCATAGTATTCCATGGTGTTTATGTGCCACATTTTCTTTTTCCAGTGTATCATTGCTGGGCATTTGGGTTGGTTCCAAGTCTTTGCTATTGTGAACAGTGTCACAATAAACCTACGTTCTTGCCCCATTCACAGGGAACAGCTATTATTCTATTTTAGCAAATGTTTAGCAGACTTTCTTTCTTTTTGCCTGTTTTTATTATACTTTAAGTTCTGGGGTACATGTGCAGGATGTGCAGGTTTGTTACACAGATACACAAGTGCCATGGTGGTTTGCTGCATCCATCAACCCGTCATCTACTTTCTTTCTTTTTTCAAAGCAAATAGGGCACTTAGAAATGTACATAGTGTGTCCTGATTTTTTTAAGTGTTGGAACAAATTCATTCACTTTTGCAGAAAGACGTGGAACAATTACAACATGGTTGTAGGCTGGGTTTGACTAACAAACAGCTAATGCGATATTTATCATTTATTTTATCCTTTATCAATTTCTGCCTTCTTCCTCTTCTTCTTTGTTCTCTAATACTTTTTCTTTTTCTATCTGTTTTTCCCACTGACAAGAGTGTTTTCTTCATATTATCCTAAAGTAATACTGGATTCTTTGCTTGGGATATATTCACACAAACCACAATTTCCTCATTCTTCCAACAGGCCCACTCAAATTCACATCTCTTTTCTTATGAATGACAATACAAAGATACCACCAAGCCCACTGAGTTTTGAAATAGTTAAGTCTATACTTCCATTCCCAAGGGAAAACTGGAAAGAATACATCTTCTTAGTTTTACTTAAAAAAACAAAATAAAAAAAATAAAAAAGACCCAGCTTGGCTGTTGACAAGATCACTAGGAATGCTAACTCATCAGTCACTTGGGGCTATCTGTGGTTGAGTTCACCAACCCTTGGCCACACAAATGGTGTCAATCCTGAGCCCGGTGAGAAGTTGGCCTGAAGGAGGCGTGGCCATGTGGCTCCATTGCCTTTCCAGAAAAATATGCTAAAGAAGCCCCAGCCACTGATTGTGCAGTAGTAAATTGTATGTAAAAGATATGCTCATCACCAAAAATGAGCGTGGTTCTTCCCAACTGCAGTGACTTGCCTTCTTTTAACTCTTTTCTTGGGAGAAATGTGACTACTTTATTTAAAACAAGAAGAGACCCCTTTGGAAACAGTGTAATAATACTTTGTATGCATGCCCGCATTTTCTATTCCCTCTCCACTGACAGAAATAACTAATCATCAAGGGCACTCTTCCCATTGAGTCTAGATGTAGCCACAAAATCCTTCATATACATGGCAGCCATGATCAGTCATTTGGGGTAGGCATGTGTGTTAAAATCCAGTATGCCAAACAGTGAAAACAACTCAAATATCCATTAAATAGTAAATGGGTAAACAAAATGTGATATATCCATGTTATAGATAACAATTTGCCAATAAGAAGAAATGGGGTATGGATACACATAACAACGTGGATGAACCTTAAAACATTATGCTAAGTGAAAAAGAAACAGACACGTAAGACCATATATTGTATGAGTCTACATAGGAAAATATCAGAAAAGGCAAATCTACAGAGACAAAAAGTAGATTGCAGTTTTCTGGGGATAGGGGTGGGAACAGGGGCTGTTTACAAATGGGCTCATGGTGTGTTTTCTGGGGTGATGGAAAGGTTCTAAAATTAGATGGTGGTGATGATTGTACAATTTTATAAATTTACAAAGAGTCATTTAACTGTACACTTAAAACAAGTGAATTCAACATTATGTAAATTATACATTGAAGTCAATAAATCTGGTTACAAAACACATGGAGTAGGCTTCCCTGTTTGTCAAGACATTTGACTACCTGGAGTCAGGGAGCCACGGAGCACAAGTTACTCCAGGATCTTCCACTGACTTACTATGTAATATTAAGAAATAACTTCCTTTCTCTGTCTGCATTTTCTTCATTTGTAAGTTGATGTGTTTGAGCTGATGCTCTTTCAGGAACTTTTAAACTCCATCAGTACCTAAGAAGAAGCAAAGCAAGAATTGTTACTGCAATATTTCATCACAAAATAAAAACAACCCAAATATCCATCCTACCAGGCTGTCAACTTTTGGGGAGGAGCAGAGATTGGGGATTCATCCCTTGCCAATGTCTGGCTCACAGCTCTACGCAGAGAGTTAAATAGTGCTGTCTGTTGGTATAAGGAGATTAGGAATATGAATATTTATGAGACTTCATATATAATATCAAAGGTATTTTCTAAGAAGTGAATATCAGCATGATGTATGACAGTGTGACATTCCCGCTCTGTTCAATGTGTCTTTTAGTCTTCCCAGAGAGTATGAAACATTGGGAAGAAAACATCACCCTCTATAATCTAGTCTAGTTGCATAAGTAGTTACAGTGAAAAAAAGAGGGGTGTGTGTGTATGTATGTGTGTTCCCTTGCTTTGGGTATGTTGTATTGGGTGAAGACGGGCTTTGGAGTGAAACAAACCTAAATTTTCTTCCAGGTTCTGATACTAAATCCCTGTGGGATCATCACTTAACCTCTCTGACCCATCTGTGACATGGGGGTAATCTAATTTACCTCCTAAGGTATTTCGAAGTCCTAGGAGACCTTCTATGTTAAACAGGTAGAGTGGTTCCAGAAACAAAGTAAGTGTCTCCTAAATGTTTGCTTCTGTTTCTGACCTTTCTGCTCTTTCTCTTCCCCTCCACCACGTTCAAGGTCTGTTTGGAGACGGCTGAATCTAGAGAGTAGGGACTCAAAATAAAAGTTGCCCACTTCTCTCGATAATTAGATACACAAATGCAGTCAACCAACGGCATGTTCCTTTGGAAGGAGACCTGGCTATGTCAAGTGACTGTTCACTGGCTCTGGAAATGATCCTGTCTTACCACTCTGCCCTTCTCCACTTTTCTCTTGGGCCTTAAGATTTTCTAAATTAGAGTTATGACTCTTTGGTAAGACACTGGGTCCATGATAATGAATATTCCTTGGCACTGAGGTTACGGCAGAGCCTCCGATGAGAATTATTTCTAGGCTAGATGTCCCATCCCTTTTCAAATTTCATCAATGCATCCAAGTTTCTGTTTCTGTTTTGGAGCAAACCCGTGGCTGTGCTGTCTGTCATGCGTCCTTTTAAGACATAGCCAGGAAACTTCACAAAGCTGAGTGCCATCAGATTTTGCAGGGCCACACACACCGATGGGCAAAACCAATTTTAGCAAGATTTTGCATATCTTTGAATGTCTTATTGTGGTCACAGAGATGCAGATATGTGATAAATATTCTTTAGGGGAAGGGAGAGAAAAAGATGAACTTTTGTGGGACCTATTTTATGTTTGGCATTCAAGATGTTTATTCTTCTATTCACTTATTTAAGATGAATGAATGAATAATTTTGACTGCATTTTTGTATAACAAAAAATATCAGATTCTTTGTCAAAACAAATTAAAAAATGCAAAAGTGCACAGGGCAAAAAGTAAACATATTCCTACACCCACACCTCCTTCTCCACTTACACTTCCTTCTTGAAATTTTAATTTCCAGTGGAAGTACCACTTTTAGTAAACTAGTATGGATTCTTCCCTTGACCCTTTTTCAGGCACTTTGCCATAAATACAAATTGTTCTGCAATCCCTTCACTCTATTTATATACCCTTCTTGCCTCTCTACATGATTACAGATAGAGTTCCCTCACTCCTTTTAACGATTATCTCACATTCGATTTCATGAAAGAACTCACATTTGTTCAGCCATGCTCCATCCATGGTCATACGGATTGTTTCTTATTGGTAGTACATGTAACCTACACGTCTATTTGTATAAACTTGCAAGTAATTTTGTGAAATAGATTCTTCAAAAGAATTTATTGAACAAAGTGTCTACCAGGCAGGGGACTGGATGCTCTAAATACAGCAGGGACAAGATGTAATTGCCTCCTGCCTCCATAGAGTTTACAATGTAGTCTGCCATTGTATTCCAAATGTCTACTCCATCTTTCCCCCACCTTTACTCTGCTTATTAATGTAATAATAATTAGTCCTGGTTTATAGATAAGAAGCCTTTGGCTCAAAGAAGTATATGAACACAAGCAAGTTCACCCAGACTATTAATTGCATAGTTGGGAAACATTTCCACATCTGACTCCAGAGCTTCTCTGCTGCCCATTACCTGGTCAATGACTAGTATTTGGTCAGTTGCAACCTCCCGTAAGATGTGTCAAATTTACCTATCTGGTATTGGATTTAAAGCATCAGAGATCCAGGTGAATTAGAAGCAAAGAGATGAGTTCCTGCTCTTTGTAAAACCATGACACAACAGCTCATGAGGAGGAGCAGAGAGATGCCTGGCCCCTATTATTCACGGAAGGGTCTGTCCTATGGTCAGGCATATCAGGTTTTGAATTTCAGTTCAGCCACTTTGCATCTGAATAGGCTTGGCCAAGTCATTTCTTCTCCATTAATTCAGGCTTCCTCATCTGTAAGGTGCAAAATATCAATATCCACCTTCCCAGTGGTTGTGAGGTTTCAATGAGCTCATGTGCATAAAATATTTTGCATAGATCCCGAGACAGAGTGGGAGCTTGATAAATGTGAGCTATTGTTACTGCTTTCATTTTAATGTTTTTTTATTGTGCTAAATCTGATTGCCCTCTGGAGTCCCTGCTTGTTCTGCCAACTCAGAGCCAAGCACCTGCCTTCTCACCACCTTTACTGTCCTCAGGAGCCCTTGGGAAATTCTGGGTATGGCCTCAGCTCCCATCAGAGGAGAATGTGAACATGATATGTCCCCAATATAGTCCAGGATGCAAGGAGGCTACTAATTAGAAATGGAAAGGTGGGCACCGTTAATGGTTTTCCGAGGAGTCATTTACACTCAGTTTGGGAACTGGGTGTGATTTCTTCTTAGAATAACTCCCTGAAGATTTGTGACCTGTTCTGATCCTGTCATCTCATTTCCAGAGTCTCTTCTGTCCTCTGAAGGCCCAGCTTTGGAACTCAGCTCTTTGGCCCCGCTCTCGCTGCCAGGCTCCACAAGCACAGATGCTACTTGTCAGGCTTGCGCCAAGTTGCCCGGCCGGGACACTCACCACTGGGCCAGGCCATCCCTCTACCAAGCTGGGCTCTCAGCCATGGCTGGAGAGGTGCCAGGGGGAAGGAGGCAGGGCCTGCGTGAAGCTGGTGGTGTGGGTAATCGCGTTTGGGAGCCTGAGATGGCCTGCAGCTACAAGGACAAGATTAGTGACATCAGCCCTTCCCAGGCAGCAGGTTCAGACAGGAGGAGAGGGAGGCCGCCGGCGCCCGGGTCAGAGGGGACATTGGCAGCCAGGAGGGTGGGCCCTCCCAGGCCTGGGCTCCTTGGGGCCTGCCTGCTCTGGCGTGGTTGTTGGGGAAACCTGTTGGGTAAGCTCTTGTGTGGTTCCCTGTAAGGCTAGGTCTTACAGTCAAAGCAGAAAAGTGGGGTGAGGGGAGGGAGCTCTTTAATGGCTCTGACATGTACTTGAGAAGCTGCCAAAGGGTGGTTTATGTTTCTTAAACAGAGATGTGTTATGATAGTGAGGCTGCTTCTGTGGTGGTGATAGCTGAGCCGTGCCCGAGGCTGGGGCTCCCTGACATGCTCCTTTGCCAAGACAGGAGGTGGCATGGTGAAAGGAGTAGATTGCCAGATTTGGGGGGCAGCAGAGGTAGCTGCCCTGGTACACAGAGTATATGACCTTGGGGTAGTCAGATCATCTACCTGAACTCCAGTTTCTCATCAGCTAAATGAGAATAATGGTTTGTCCCTCACAGATCTCCATAGCTGCATGTTCCTTAGCTGCATATGTACACTGAACTATTCTAGGCATTTTGCAAATATCTCACTTACTCCTATAATGACTGCATGATGCAGGTGCTATTATGAGCCTTGTTTTACACATAAAGCACAGAGATATCAAAAGATTTGGCCGAGATCTCATAGCAAAGCTGGCAGAGCTGGGATTGGACTCTGGGCAGATGCCTCTAACCTTAACCACTGTGCTATGCTTCCCAGAACTAGCCTAGGACCCTGGTCCTCCCCTTCCAAGCACTTGAGTCATTGTGGAATAGCAGACTGGTTGATGTGATTTTGGGGTAAGTGTCCATTCCCTTAACCGGATTCTGAGCTCTTCACCTTGGTTTTTGCTCATCTCTGTATCCCCAGCACCTAGCTCTGGACTTAGTAAGGACTTCCCTGCAGTACCTGTGTGAAAGGCTGCCAGGAGGATCAAGATAAAGAACTCGAGATATTTGGTGACTCCCTCTGAAATCACCCAGCACTGCTCTGAGCTTACAATAGGTGGTAGCGAAATGCTTCTATCCAGGGCAGATATGCTGTGGGGCTGGGTTTGCCTCAGTGACTTTGTTTGGGGGGCATGATCAGTTATGAATACAGTTACTCCCAAATGGCAAACTTTGGAGCAATCTATTTGACTCACCAAGAAGAAGAAAATGGGCAGGGACCATGTTGTTCAGGAAGGCCAGCACTGTGGTCACGTGCCTCATAGATCTCCCCTTGTGCAGCTGATCTTTCAGACAGCATCTCCTCAAAGTAACTACCATCGAACCTCAAAAGGCGGTCCAGCCCATCCTTCTGTCTCGGGGAGAAGAATTTCTCATTTTGTTCAGCAATCTAACCCATCCTCATCTTCAGCTTTAGGCCTAAAGCAGAAAATCTCTGAAGTGCCAAGGGGTTAAATGCCTTCAAGAGAAAAGAAGAGAAACTCCTTTTAGGTTGCACGTTCTTTCCTCTCTCTGCAGCCTGTGTGTTTGCAGAGCCTGATGGGATAAGAGAAGGCAAGTGCCAGCCTCAAACTGTGCATTGTGGGTGTGCGAAGATGCACCCAGCATTCCTCCTCTAACGCTGATGAATCCCACACTTGTGGAAAATCTGATGTTTTCCCAAAATGTTTGCTAAATTATCCACAGTATTTCCGCCTTCCATTATGCTCATCCTGAGTTTCCTAGCTCATGCTCCTGAACACATTGAACCCTACCTTTGGGCATGACTAGGTTTGTCGTGGATTTGGCTGGTATGGTGCAAAGACACTCCTAGCCTGTCAGACAGACAGGCACACAGACAAGCTGAAATGAAAGCATAGGTCTAATTGATCTCTATGTTGGAATGGGTAATTTGTTTAGATAGCATCAAAAAAGAAATATCTACTAGAATATTACTACATTTTGATGTATTCAATTCTTGTCAGCAAAGAGAACATTTTAGAAACGCGCTTGAAACAACAGTGTGCAGAAGTAGCATCAGGTAATAAACAAATGACTTTGGTTTATTTGCCCAAAGGGGAACACAGTCAATCAGAAAGCCTCTGCACATTTATGGGGAGCCTATTATATACCACACCCTGTTTGGGGACTAGACAGGTCCTTCATTTAGACTCATTTGCCCCTACACTCAGTTCTGTACCTGGAATGATAATAAAGTGAGAGAAAGAACATGTCAGTGTGAGAAATAATTTTATCTTTTCTTAGTGAATGCTCTAGTTACCTGCTTGCAAAGTTCACTGGGGCTGGGACTGGCTATTTAAGATAGAAAGTTACCTTACTTTGGGAGCAAGAGAGTTCCTGGCACTTTTGACTGACGTCTTTATTTTTCAAGGTGGTGTCCGCATTTGCTAAAGACAATTTCTTGGCTCAAGCAGACCAATTTAACAGTCATCTGCATTCCTTGACAGGACTATTGCTCCTGAATATTGCCACACCTGGGGTGTGTGCTGGGGCCCTAGATTTGAAGCATGAATATCTTTATCCATTCAGGGTGAGGTGGTGGCAGCTTGTGCTACACTCCCTACAGGTGGCTTGGCTCTGAATCAAGCCCCTTTGATTCACATGGGAAGTCTTCTTTAAAAATTACTGGTAGGCGAGGTGCGGAGGCTCAAGCCTGTAATCCCAGCACTTTGGGAGGCCGAGACGGGTGGATCATGAGGTCAGGAGATGGAGGCCATCCTGACTGACACAGTGAAACCCCGTCTCTACTAAAAAAA
>NW_012101477.1:1337656-1339446 GCF_000951045.1 Mandrillus leucophaeus
TTACCAGGAACCTATAATATGTGTTACCGTTTTAGCTTGTTTCTTGACTGCTGTGTAGAAGATCTAGGAAGTCAGGAAAGGTATGTAGCTTTGTTACTGTATGTCCCAGTTAATGGAAAGAGTGCTTGGATAGCATATGTAGTAGTATTATTTAATATTCACAATAATAACCATTATGTTGATTAACCCTAACCATTTGCTAACAGTGCGCTGGATGCTTCACCAGATTGGCTCATTTAATTATTTCATCAACTTCATGTAAGAAACTAGTATTCCCTTTTTACAGAAGTGAAAACTAAGGTATAGATATCAAATAACTTGCTCTGAATTCCGTAGTTAGTAAGTGGTAAAAGTGCATTTAAACCCAGGAAGCCTGACTCCAGATCCTGCATTCAACCACAGTATTCTAGTGTCCCATGATGGTATAAACTAGGGATTTGCATATCTTTTCTATACAGGGCAAGATATTAAATATTTTAGGCTTTAAGGTCATATGGTCTCTGTGGCAACTACTGAACTCTGCTGCTGTGGTAATCAGCATTTATTGACAATATGTACATTAACGGTGTGGCCATGTTCCAATAAAGCTTTGTTTATGAAAAACAAGCCACGGGTTGGATTCAGCCTATAGGCAGTAGTTTGCTGGCACTTAGCATAAACCAAAGAGGACATGGAAGTTTCAGATTTAATAAACATTCATTGGAACACGTATGTTTCAGGTACTTCAATTAATTTATTTTATTGATTCTTTCAAAAGCTTTAAGGTAGGAAAGGAATTCCCAGTTTACAAATGAGAAAACTGAAGCTCAGTGAAGTTAACTTTCCTGGAGATGTACAGCTAGTAAATGGCAAAGGAGAACTGAACATAACTCATCGCAACTCAAGTTCCTTTGTCGTTTTTCTTTGTAGGTTTTCCAAGTAGACTGAAGCCCCATAAATAATCAAGTCTCCAGAAGCTATACTGCTACTTTTTTCTTTTTCAGGGAAGTGTGAATGTGTCATAACTTGGCCATGACAAGCTGCAAGGCATGCTGGGACCTCAGGGACAGGAGGCATCTGGAAGAGGAAGAGGCACTGAGATAAATATGGAGGAAACTTGCCCAGATGGAAAACTGGCCACTGGTAGAGGGAGGGGTTCTAGTTGTCCAAATGGATGTGGAGAATTCCGGGAGGTTCCAGCTTTGTCTCATCCCTGTAGGGGGGCATTGTGGGAGTGGTAGTGTGATCAGAGAGATCAGGAATCTCCAAGCTGTGATAACAATGGGGTATCATTCTAATTTGGAGCAGGGTGCAGGTTAGAGGCCCCTGGGAGGAGGCAGCTGGAAGGGGCTGGCCGTCATTAGAGTGGGCTGGTTCTCAGAAATAAGTTTTAGCCTCTGGAAGCATCTGGAGTGAGAAAAAGAAATCCAAAATGGAACACACACTCATATAACCCAGGTAGACACCTGTCTCAGCCTTTATACCTCAGATTAAGGGCATCTCTTTACAGAGGCCTTGGCTGAACGCTGCAGTAGACACCCCTTGCTCTTCTTTGTTACTGGGCTGTATTTTTCTTTACCCAGATACACACCCACTTCCATACCTTTCCACTTGCCACTCTCTTTTCTGGGATTGCTCTTTTCCCACATATCCTCATGCCTTGCTCCCTCACTTCTTCAAGGTTCTTTTTCAAAAGTCATTTATGTGGGAGGCATTCCTTGACCACTTCATTCAAAATTTCAAACCCCTTTCCTCCCCCAGTGTTTTATTTCCCCTATTTCCTGCTTTATCTTTTGTCTCCTTAGCATTTA